>NW_017680286.1:0-14005 GCF_001879085.1 Nicotiana attenuata | reverse complement strand
TGGGCAACTGTGTGAGGCTAGGAGCTTCAACGAAGACTCGTTTCGCTGCACAAAAAGAACAAATACATAAGTTACCCAATACTCAGGAAAAATACTTTAGATGTCGCTATATCACTTTACTTACAAATCGTATTGTCTTGACGTTTCATGATGGATATTTTCATGTTGGTGATAACTACCAGATGGACCACCGTGGTCCATTACTCCAGAACTGCCCATATTCCAACTAGGGGCGGGGTCATAACTTATAAAATTCAAATTCGGACGATACCCCCTATAAAAAATATGAGTGTTAATACAAATCCAATTAAAACATGAAAAAAAAATCGCTAAAACGTAGTAAACTTGAAGTTTACCAGTCGTCTTGTTGATTATATAAAGTGGAAACATTATTTTGTGGCTGCTCATTCGCCTGTGGTGACAAGTTTAAATCAAGGCAAGCTCTTTCATCTGCAATCTGTCCGGCAAAAGCTTCTCCAGAATAACCTCCCGATGACTGGGGGTTATCCCTGCTATGCACGCCCTCATTACTAGGAAGGTCCTCCACCTTCACGTACATTTCCAATAATTTTATTACAATAAATTCCCTGTATTCGTCCGGAATCCGCAAAAAATCTCTAAGAGTTTCATCATCCTCGATGTTAAACTTAGAATAATAAGCAAACCCCTGCGGAGTCACTGAATAAGGAAATCTACCGGTTACTTTAAGGTTAACCGAACGCCTCCGCTCACTCATTTATTTTACGTAACAACGATAACAATGTATCGTACTCCATATTAAGCGGCAATTTAATATGACACTGTGGAGGTGAGTTATACCTCACAAAGTTATTCTCCACCACAACCTCACCCTCCCAATACAGTGAAACCCTTATTTTTGGCACTTCAGACATTGTAAAAAATTGATTGATGAGAAGAAGAGAGAATAATGAACGTATGTTTGAAGTTTAAGTGTTGAATGAATTTTTATAAAATTGAAACGTCTATAAATAAGGCAAGTCCGAGCTTGGGGTGTACAATTTTTCAAAGTAATTCGCAGTATTATACTGCGTTTTACGTATTTGAATTATTGTTATGTCAATTAATTATTGGTGGGGCCTAAATTCAGTCTAATTCGCAGTACTATACTGCGAATTAGCCAAATTCGCAGTATAATACTGCGAAATGCTATTTGAAAAATAAGCTGGGCCCATCTCAAGCAATTCGCAGTATTATACTGTGAATTGCATAAAAAAAAATTAATTTTTTAATGTTTCGCAGTATTATACTGCGAATTGCTTTAACAGCAAAAATTCCGTTAACCCTATTCGCAGTATAAAACTGCGAAGTACTCATTAATGTAACTTTTTTTAAAACATTAAAAAAGTGCTTTGTGTCTAAAAACTCATTGATTAAGTTTAGGCTTCGTAGATTCTATATAGGTGTTCAGAATACTGACAAGTACAAGACCAATTGAGGGCCCAATGTACTACAATCTTACACACAATGATTTATGACCACTACCTAATTGAAACCTAATTGTCTGATGTTTGATATAGTAATTGAAATGGACCATGATGTTAGTGGGAAACAACGTAAATTTTGGAAGAAAAGTTTGGGATATATCTTCTTGATTTGACGAGTCGCGCACTATAATGAATAACATTATCCATGAATTTATCGTACAAATATTGCTTGTTTCCCCCTCTTTGGCAGCCACTTCCCTATTTATTCCTCTGCTCACTCTTAACCATTAAATTTTCTTAGTATTACTTGCCACCAACACCCGCAAATATGTTAACTGACTTACCTCCTACGAATATTTTTTTATTCAAATATAAACATTTTATTTTTAAAAATTTGAAGAACGTATATTCGAATTCAGATCGAACATTGAATACATTAATAAAGTTAAGAATTTCTTCAAAGGTGTTCAAACTTGAAAAAAGTGAAAAAAGTTATCCAACAAAGGGTGTTCGGTATATATGTTATACACCTTTAAAACCTGATATTTTACCTATATACGTAGTGTACTTTTCTGACGAAGGGTTGGTCAATTTACCACCTCTAAGACATATAGCTTCGTCACTGACTTCAAATCTTGCAATATAAAGTAGAATATGGGGGAGATCAAGTAACCTTTTTCTAACCATCCGATGTGAGAAACTCACTGGTTCGACTAATACGGAGAAAGCCTACTATAAGGGTGTTGGCGCTCCAAAGAGGACTATGTTCCTAAGGTTCGAACCAAAGACCTCTGGTTATATAAAGGCAAAGACGGAGCTAATATGAAGGAAAAAAGTTTAACCGAATCTTTTTCGTCGAAAAAAAAAATTATACCGTACAAACATGTAAAGTAGAATTCTTTTTTTGTTATATTTGAACTATTGAATTAATCCCATTAATATAACAAAAGCTCCGGTATAGTTTGGTGAAGGGGATCAAAAGTTACTGTAAGTCACAAGTATGAATCCCAATTATGACATATAGTTTTCTTCTAATACTTTACCGACTCAAACAGGATATGGAATGACAGTTTAACCTCTAATTTTTACCTTTCTTTTTCTAGCTAATTAAGAAGTGATTCTACGCGGATAAAATTTTCCATCATTGGAATCCGTCATTTGTGTACGTACAGGCCGAGAAGCTTACACTTAAGTTGATCATGATTATGACATTCACCTAAGATATATATGCCATGCATCAAAGGAATATCAGATCTACTCTCAACATGTACCCAAATAAAAATATTAAAATGCACAAAACGATAGCCTCATATTGTAAAGGAGAGTAGCTTTTACAAGTAACTAGTATTAGAATTCGCGCGATGCGCAAACACAAATATCAAATTATAATTTGGGTTATTGGAATTACCTTAAAATTTAAACCTTTTAGATAACATGTTTTTTTTTTCTTATTTTATTTTATATCTGTAACAATCCAACCCCTTGATTTTAGTACTTGTATTTTATTCTGTGGTCAATATTAAATAATGCTAAACATATCACGTTTGTGATATGTCTTGTTTGAGCATATTATTTTAACAAAATTCTCACTACTACTTTATGTTTCACCTCGAGTTTGAATAAGTCTTGTCCTTCTACATTTCACCCAAAAGGATGCTACAAAGCTTGGTCGGTTACAAAGCTTGATCAATTAATTAATTAATTCGTCCCTACCATAATTTATTTCGTCCCTACCATAATTATACAAAAAAACATTGACTAACTTATACTACTATATGTTATTTATTTTCCAGATTAAAATCTATATTTAATAATATAATAGAGATTTATATCATAATTAAAAAATAATTCTTATTGAACTACTACTTCCATTAATTACGTTTCCATTTATAATTCAAATTTTTAATATTGTCTTAAAAGTGCCAAGTGGCTTCATTTTAGCTTGCCACTTACTTAACCACATGCTTCACTACCCTCCTTTTAATATAATAGATAGATATTAATTTTGTTTAAAAAATATTGCTCGAGAATTTTAAATTATTTAAAATTTAATAATATTTTTAAATATTGTATATTTACTTTATTTTATTTTCTAAACTTATGATTTACAAATGTCCTTACATTATCTCTAATTTATATTGTTCAATATTTTTAGTTTTTAATTTTGCTATTAGACTTGAGTTATGTGGACTTATATTATGACTTTTCTTATCATAATATAAAAAATTTTCTCATCTCAAAGTTAAATAAGTTTTTCCCTTTTTCCTATGATAAAAAAATCTGAATCTTTATTTTTTCTATTTATTCTTTATTTTTGGTTTTATATTATTCAATACCTAATATTATTACACTGTCATGTGAATTTTTATTAGCCCGTTTGAACTTAATATCTAGTTTTACGACACTCATTCTAATATAATATAGATAAAAACTAAAAGACTTTCTCATCTCAAATTTAAATAATTTTTTATCATTCTATTTTCTTAATTGGACCATATTTTCAAAAAATTATATTATGCTTTCAAACTTAAACTAACTGAACTCAATTNCAACTCTGCAACCCTATCACAAGCGGTGGGACTCTCCCATTTAGCTTGAAGCCATAATTTCACCAATTTGGAACTCACTCATCCTTTTTATCCCATATAGACATAACTTTGCACAATCAACCGCCAAAATTCTCGAGATCTCTCTGTAAAACCTCTTTCTTATACTCTAAATCATCCACCACATTCGCACGATCGATTCCTTCGCTACATACCCGATAAGATTCTTCGCAGAAGCCTCGCCAACCACGCGACTGCTAATCTGCTCACTTGGCTAACCCACATATAGAAGGCTCTCCCCGGCATCTTCCAACACTGCTGCACAGGGTACAATTACTACGACATCAATGACCCTTCCTGAGTCTGAGATCACACTCCAGTTGCACCGATCCATTTTACCCCTTGTGGACATCATTGAAATGTGCGACAACATCCTCCCAATTCAAAGCCATGCTGCATCCTTCTTCATTTAAGCGGCTCCTTCCCGTTATATTAAACCTCCGGCCGCACAAGAACCCCTACTTCAGATTGAATCCATAGACCCTAATCACCAATCACTGATATTATCAAATCACTCCAACTCTCCTTAAGGTACGTGGTCCTTCCACTGCAAGCCCATATGCATCTCCGCCACTCTCCCACTTTGGCGGAACTCATCCCCTTAATCGACTACTCAACCTTTGCTTCATATACCTGGCCTTTCTTGCAATTTGAAACTCCGCATGACACTTCCCACATGCCTTTCTCATCTTTTGCTGCTCAGTTGCTGCCTTAATAAGAATTTATCTTCATGGAACTTGAATTCTCAATTTGCTACTAACTCCAAACCTATCTGAAGGTCATCTTTCTCGAACCATTAACAATAGAAATACCGATTAAATCCTGAACCACCGCATCCTGCGATATCTGATAGTTGTATCTCTGATACTATTTCACAATATCTTGCCTCAAAGGCGAATCGTAGAAGATCATAACACCGACAAACTTGATATGTCCAATTAGGACAACAGCACCCCAATATAAAAGAAAATCCACCTCGCTTTCAATTGCCAAGTCTTATTACTTCCACCAGTCTACATCCTGACCCTCCTTAGCTCGATTACCTTTCCCCCTGCCGGGAATAACACACTGAATCTCTTGATTGTGCGCTGAGTAAACCTCCCTTGAAATCATTCACTGCCCTGACACGTGGGCAACACCCTACCATCATATTACTACTGCAGAATAGACATTCATAAGCATTGCGGCAACTTGTGCCTAGCCTCAAAGCCCTCGAAAATACCGCTACTGGGCGGAAACAACAAAATATTCTTCCATAAAGCGACGACAATAATCTGATCAACTATACCAGGAGAATCATCCCACATCACATCTATAGTACCATTACGGTTCTTCAATTTTTCGATTTATAACAAGCGGTCCGCGTCGCATAGGATTGAGTAAGAAAGAAACAAAGGCATAAGCCTCTCATTAAATCGAATCGCACGATAAGGAATCAAGAAGGGAAGTACTCCTAACAGTCCTGCAGCCTCCCGAGGATAAGTACAGACGTCTCCGTACCGATCCGCGAGACTCTACTAGACTTGCTCATGACTCGTGAGACCCTAGGAACCTGGCTCTGATACCATGTTGTCACGGCCCAAATCCACTACGGGTCGTGATGGCGCCGGACACCGTTGTCAGGCAAGCCAACTAACTCATCCATTAATTTCTCTTTTAATAATTTTAAAAATCTAAGAGTTTTACTTCCATTTTTCATATACATACAACCTCTGTTTTAATTCAAATGAAGAGATAACTAATAATACGCGACCTTCAAAGAAAAATCATCCCAGAACCCGGTGTCACAAGAGCATGAGCAACTACTGATAAGGACAATAAAGTACAAATGTCTGTCCGAAGTACAGTGGACAGAGAATAAATAAGTAAGGTACTGGAAGGGAACTACTCTAGCTGCGGGTCGTCTCGAACAATGCATCTCACCAAGTCCCCAAAACATCCGTGCTGCTACCAAATATAAAATATACCTGTGCAACAAAAATGCACAGAAGTGTAGTATGAGTACGAAATCAATGTGTACTCAGTGAGTATCCCGCCTAATCCCAAAGGGGTAGAGACGAGATGGCCAATTTCGACACTCACTAGAGGTCAATTATCAATATTCAATAATGCGAGGATAATCGTGGAGTCATATAGTAGTTCTAGTTCAGGAAAACAAGTAAAACACCTTCAACAATAATCAAGGGCTTCAAGGTTTATTCTTTATTATCTTATCAGTTTATATCAAGCCACGTAGGGCCAATTCCACATTTACAATTTTCAAGTAACAGATAAACACGCTCAAATCATGCCGAGGTCGACGGCCCGCTCCAACAGAAATGTAAATTGTGCACTACCGAGGGTCGAGCGGCACGAACCATAGATGCATCTATTCTCACCGAGGCGTTCGGCCCGTTCCATAAATAAACACATACCCTGCTCGCGAATCATCCATGCGACGCAGGCACACATAAACTACATGCTCAATCAGTCAAATAAGAACTTATCGGGGAATATTTATTCAAATAAAATCAATTCTTCTTTAACAATTTAAGAAATGAAGTTTAATCCTTCTAGAAATTTACTTACCAATTCGATGTGAGTTAAACAATTCGAGCTACCAATGGGTTCACAATTAATCCACGTGCAACATGTTTTTGGGTCCTAACTACCCGGACAATAGCATAATAGTAGCTACGCACAGACTCTCGTCACCTCGTGCGTACGTAGCCCCCACAAATAGGAGCACATAATCAATTACTTCACCTATGGGGTAAATTCCCCCTCACAAGATTAGAAAGGAGACTCACCTCGCTCCGAAGACTCAAAATCGGCATTCTACATTCTTCCGAGGACTCCAATTGATGCACCACGCTCCAAGACTAGCCAATGGTTACGCAAATCCATTAATATATGCTCAAATATTCATTACGACTAATTTATAGCAATTCCTAACCCCGATTGGAAAGTTGACCAAAACGCCCACGTGCCCGGAATCCAAAACTTTTCGAAGATAAAGTTTACCCATAACCTTAGGAACTCGAATATATAATTTTCTCTTAATTCCATACTCAAAATCGTAACCAAAATCCAAGATTTCTAATTTCCTAGGTTTTTAACCAAAACCCCAAATTTACACTAATCTTCATACTTAAATCCATACATAATTGATATATTTAACACAAAAGTGATGGGGATAACTTACCTTGACAATGACGATGAAAATCCCCTCCTTGAAGCTCTCCAAAGTCGCCCCAAGCCATGAGAAATATGAGAGAAATGGCCAATCCCCGACTTTAAATTAACCTTCTGCCACCAGGGATTTTCGCTTCTGCGGAAATAATCCCGCTTCCGCGGTCCCGCTATTGCGGAAAATATTCCGCTTCTGCGGTCCCTGGGCTCAAGCCCATTTTCGCTTCTGCGATAAGCCAACCGCTTCTGCGGTTCCGCATCAGCGGATCAAGGGCCGCTTCTGCGATCCTGGCTGCCCTCGCCCTCGTCCGCTTCTGCGGCTTCTTCTTCGCTTCTGCGGGGCCGCTTCTGCGGTCCCATTTCCGCAGAAGCGGAAATACCAGATACCAACTGCCTCAGCACTTCTTCAAACTCCGGATTCGATCCGTTAGCCACCCGGAATCCACCCGAGGCCCCCGGGACCCCAACCAATCATACTAACCAGTCCCAAAACACATTACGGACTTGCTCGAGGCCTCAAATCATAACAAACAACGCTAAAACCATGAATTACACTCCGATTCAAGTTTTATGAACTTTGAACTTTCCAACTTCTATTTCCGATGTTTAAACCTATCAAATCACGTCCGATTGACTTCAAATTTTGCACACAAGTCATATTTGACATTACGGACCTACTCCAACTTTCGGAATTGGATTCCGACCCCGATATCAAAAAGTCAACTTCCGGTCAAACTTCCAAAAACCTTCAAATTTCTATCTTTAGCCAAATGGCTTCAAAATGACGTACGGACCTCCGAATTCACTTCCGATCGCGCCCCCAACTCCAGAATCACCATACGAAACTACTCCCAGTCTCGGAATTCCAAACGGACACCGGTAACTCTGAAATGCACTTCAAACCAAACTTATGAAATTCCTTCTACAATGCTAACTTCCACAATAGGCGCCAAAACGCTCCCGGGTTATCCAAAACCCGAACCGGGCATACGCCCAAGTCCGAAATCATCATACGAACCTGCTGGAACCTTCTGATCCTGATTCCGAGGTCGTTAACTCAAAATTCCAATCTTAGTTCATTCTCCCAACTTTAAGCTTTCGAAATAAGAATTCTCTTCCTAAATCAACTCTGGACTTCCCGAAATTCAATTCCGACCACGCGTACAAGTCATAATACCTGAAATGAAGCTGTTCATGGCCTCCGACTGCTGAACGGAGCGCTAGCACTCAAAATGACCGGTCGGGTCGTTACAGTTTACATTCCTGTTGGAGCGGGCCGTCGCCTCGTTGTGATTTGCGCATGTTTATCTGTTCCTTAAGAATTTTAAATGTGGGATTGGCCCTTCGTGGCTTGATATAAACTGATAAAATAATAAAGAATAAACCTTGGAAGCCCTTGATTTATTATTGAAGGTGTTTACCTGTTTCCTGGCCTCACAATTAGAAACTTCTATATATAAATCCATGATTATCCTCGCACTTATAGAATATTGTTAATTGGCCTCTAGTGAGTGTCGAAGTTGGCCATCTCGTCTCTACCTCTTCGGGATTAGGCAGGATACTCACTGAGTACACGTTGATTACGTACTCATACTACACTTCTGTGCATTTTTGTTGTACAGGTATATGTTGCTTTAGCGGCCTACTGGGCATAGCAGCACGGACGATTCAGGGACTAGGTGAGTTGCAGTATGCAAGGCGGCCCGCAGCTTTTAAAGCCCCTTTCTAGTAAATTGTATTTTCTTTCTGTCCATTGTATTCCAGACGGATGTTTTATTGTATTTTATATCCTTATCAGTAGCACTTTTTGACACCGGGTTCTGGGGATGGTTTTCGAAAGATGTGTACTAATTGTTATTATTTAAATTTGAATTCAAGTATTGAACTTTTATTTATGAAAAATGGGAGAAAAAAACCTGAGATTTTCAAAAGTATTAAAAGAGGATTTAATTGATAATTTAGTTAGGCTGGCCTGACAGAGGTGTCCGGCGCCATCACGACCCTTAGTGGATTTTGGGTCGTGACAACATGGTATCAGAGCACTAGGTTCCCGTCGGTCTCACGAGTCATGAGCAAGTCTAGTAGAGTCTCGCGGATCGGTACGGAGACGTCTGTACTTATCCTCGGGAGGTTGCATGACTGTTAGGAGTACTTCCCTTCTTGATTTCCTTATCGTGCGGTTCGATTCCTTTGAGACTTATGCCTTGATTCCTTTCCACTCAATCTTACGCGACGCGAGCGCTTGTTATAAATCGAAAATTGAAGGATTGCAATGGCACTCAAATGTGGTGCGGGATGATCTCCCGGTATAGTTGGTTGGACTATTATAGTCGCATTATGGAAGGNGCTACGTTTGGTTTAACTTAACGTCGTCTAGTTGGAACGCGTGAGGTGGGACCGGGTATAAGGGAGTTCGGGCCTGGTCCGTTGGGGTTTGGGGTGGTTTTGGGACCCTGAATAGCAGACCTGGACTGGCCCTATTCTTTCTTCTTCTCTAATTCAATTCCTTTTCTTTCCCTTTTTGTTTTTTATTCATTTTTCTCTTCGTTTTTTTTTTTAAATAAACTAAAATAAAGACCTAGATTAGTTCCTAAATTAAATTATCCTACCTCATTGAATTAATTAACTATAACTAACAATTACCACCAAAAGTTAAGAAATCAAATTTAAATGGAAAACTACCAAAATTCCAAAGATCAAAATTAAAACAAAAATAAACTATTTTTGTGATTTTGTATTTTGTAAACTCTTAATTACCAATTAATTCCAAAAATGTGCGAAATTAAACCCTAAATGCAATGCATGTATTTTTGTATATTTTTTGATGAATTAAAAATGCACAAACAAATGCAACCAATTAACAGAAAATGCCACAAAAACCAACAAAATTAAAAATAATAAAAAGAAATTATTTTGTTTTGAAACTATTGGAGTAATTCATATAGGGCAAAAATCACGTGCTCACAATAATGAATTACCGAATCTCGGTCTCAGGCACTCTAAGTGTATAGTACCATTCCCTGGGAACACACAGCGCCATAAGCTACACAACCCAAGCACAACTGAGGCGCGATACAAGATCTAAATCTCGAGAGCCATTCCGCTCACATAACATCATCGCCACGCGGAACCTTAACACATAAGAATTTACCAAGCCGTCTCACAACTCATACGGCGCCATACATCATTACCTGGGATAGCTGATGACAAAATAACACCCCGACTGTCCCTCCATAAGGAACGCTCGCTGAAACATACACAACTGGCCTGATATAAAACCATGTTTACATATAAATCAATCCACTGATCCCAAGCCGATTTCTGATTGCACCAGCTTGGCTAATAACCTTTCAAAGGTCCATAGTAACTCCTCTTTGCCTCATAACACGTAAAGAACAACCATCGTAACCGGAGCAACCTCCTCAGTTCATAACCCAATAAACAAAGTGCCCTCCAGGCAAAAATTCTCAAATTTAGTGACATTACCACAATCCTCATACTCGGTTTAAATCTTTACTCAATCGAGTGACTACGTGTCACACTCATGCAATCTTCCCGTGGGACACGCTCCCACAACCTCTCGAAATAAACAACGGGTCCGCACACCTGAATCACTGGCTGCACTAACACCGAAAAGTGATCAAGAATCCTTACCAGGATGCAAAGCCTTCTTCACAAAACATCGATCTCAGGCTTACGCTGAAGACAATACCAATTCACTTAATCATTTAACCTTTTCCTTGCTCATCCGAGCCCGTGACATCCTTGTCAACACCGAACTGCGACCTTGATTCTCACTTCAAATTTCATACTACTCACTGCACCCGACATGCCAATATACGATAGAACACGACTCTTCATCATAACTCGGAACCACTAATAGGTTAACACTTCGTCACATAAAAGCTTTCACTGAACTCACTTCAGGAGGAACATAGTAACACACAGGCGAATTCTCATGACTGTAGAATATGCAAATCTCTGAGTAGTGGTCCAAGCCACCATAACCCTTCCGGGATCTGTTTACACATAACAGGCCATAATAGAAGAATGCTTCTGAATAATATCAATTACGGCGGACGATAAGCCTCACACGTACCGTCACAGATCACTTGCGCAACTTGATCAAGCTGAAGGAACTGATCACTGACACCAGTCTTCCAATTTAACTATGGCTAATCAATCTACCTTCTTCCAATTTATCCTTGATTGCCTTGGAGATAATACCACCTCCTTCCAACACATAACCTACTCCATCTACACTTATCCCAAGGGACCTTGAACCACGAGACCATGCTGTCTCAAATCCCACGAACTATTTCATATTTCTCAAATGCTACACCACAAGTCAAATTATCATAGAACATTCAGGGCACCCTCTCATGAGCTGTTACAAATCTTGATCCTTAACTGTACCCATAGGCTCAGATTCATTAGGCACCACACTTTATCCCTTTGAACCTACTAGAGACCGTTGCTGAGAGCCACCCGCTCTGACTTGGTCCCGTATATAATCAACTCCATGAACCTTCTAGCACATTAATACCCTCTCAACGAAGCACCTGGCAGAATTACTCCCCTTTAAACCCGCTCTATACAAGGCATAAATCCTGAATTCTTTCCCAAGTTCGAACACGAGCCCATAAGGCCAACCATAGCACATCTTTAAAAATTCCTCTGCTCTAATTACTACTTATGGTATTTTTTTCGTAGCTGGGATAACTCCCCAGTATGCAAATAACCAGAAACCTCACGAGTAGTTAACCATGCAAACCATTCATAGGCGGTGGGACTCTCCCACTTAGCTTGAAGCCACTATTACAAAACTCTGGAGTTCACTAGGATCCTTAATCTCTTATTGATACAACCTTGCGCAATCAATCGCCAGCATTCTCGATATCTTACTGTAGAAACCCAATTTGATACTCTAAATCATTAACAACATTCACTCAACAGTTCCCCTTGCTGCATAACCCGTAGAACTCTTCGCAGAAGTCTCGCCAACCACGCGACCGCCAAACTGCTCACAAGGAATAACATCTCCTGAGTCCAAGCTCACTCCTTAGCTGTACCAGTTCACTTACCCCTCGTGGACATTCATTACATGTGCGACAACATCCTTCCACTTCAAAGTCATGCTACATCCCCCTTTATTTAAGTGGCTCCTTTCCGTTATATTAAATCCCCTGCCGCAAAAGAATCCCTACTTCAAATTAGATCCGAAGACGCCAATAACCCAGCACCAATATTCTCAAGTCGTTTCAGACTCCCTTAAGGTGCATAGTTTTCTCATTACCAAGCCCCTATGCAGCTCCGCTGCTCTCCCACTTTGGGCAAACTCACTTCTTTAATCAACTGCTCGGCCTGTGCTCCCCAAGCCCGACCTTTTAGAAGTTTAAAACTCCGCCTGACGCTTCCCATATGTCTTTCTCATCTTTTGCTGCTCAGTTGTTGCCTTAATAAAATTCTTCTTCATAGAACTTGAATCCACAGATCGCTACTGACTTAAACCCCTCCGAAGGTCATCTTTCTCGAACCGCCAACATTTAAAATACTAGTTCAATCCTAAACCACCGCACCATGCAATATCTGACGGTTGCATCTTCAATAGTTTTTCACAATATCCCGCCATAAGGCGAATTGTAGCAGATTATAGCACCGACAAACTTAAAGCGTTCAATTAGGATAACGACACCCCCATGTAGAGGAGAACTCCGCCACACTTGAAATTACCACGATTCATTACTTCCACCAGTCCACATCTGACTATCCTTAGTTCGATTGGCATTCCCCTGCTAGGAATAAAATACGAAATCCCTTGATTACACACTGAGTAAACTTCCCTTCAATTCATTCACTGCCCCGACACGTGGGCAAACACCCTACCATCACAACAACACTGCGGAATAATCGCTCATAGCATTATGGCAACCTGTGCCTAGCCTCAAGGCTCTTAGAAGTTCTGTTACTGAGCTGAACACTAGAATATCCTTCTATAAGGCGACTATAACAGTCCAATCAACTATACCGGGAGAATCATCCCGCACCACATTTGTAGTGCCATTACAATCCTTAAATCTTCGATTTATAACAGCGCTTGCGTAAGATTGAGTAGAAAGAAATCAAACGCATAAGCCTCAAGGGAATTGAACCGCACGATAAGGAAACAAAGAAGGGATGTACTCCTAACAGCCCTGTAGCCTCCCGAGGATAAGTACAGACGTCTCCGTACCGATCCGCGAGACTCTACTAGACTTGCTCATGACTCGTGAGACCGACGGGAACCTAGTGCTTTGATACCATGTTGTCACGACCCAAAATCCACTAAGGGTCGTGGTGGCACCGGACAACTCTGTCAGGCTAGCCTAACTAAATTATCAATTAAATCCTCTTTTAATACTTTTGAAAATCTCAGGTTTTTCCTCTCATTTTTCATAAATAAAAGATCAATACTTGAATTCATATTTAAATAATAACAATTAGTACACATCTTTCGAAAACCATCCCCAGAATCCGGTGTCACCAGTGCATGAGCATCTACTGATAAGGATATAAAATACAATACAACATCCGTCCGGAATACAATGGACAGAAAGGAAATACAATTTACTAGAAAGGGACTTTAAAAGCTGCGGGCCGCCTTGCATACTGCAACTCACCTAGTCCCCGAATCGTCCGTGCTGCTATGCCCAGTAGGCCGCTAAAGTAACATATACCTGTGCAACAAAAATGCACAGAAGTGTAGTATGAGTACGTAATCAACGTGTACTCAGTGAGTATCCC
>NW_017680285.1:9613-14008 GCF_001879085.1 Nicotiana attenuata | reverse complement strand
ATCTTTAGATTACAATAGTAGTTTTAAATCTAAAAACCCCCAAAAATGTTAGGAGTGCAATTAGAAGTACAAACGCAATTCTAAACTAAACAGGCAATACAACTCCATTCCAAGCTCCCTGTGGAAATTCGACCCCGATCCACTATTTGGGTATTAGTTATTGCTACCCACTCTTCTTGCCATTGTGTAGTGTTGAGACGGCCGCAATCAACTTTTTGGCGCCGTTGCCGGGGAGCTTACGGTGTTGACTATCGGTTTAGTTAGTTTTGTGTTTTGCTTCTTTTTCCTTCTGGTTTACTAATTCTATTTGTGTCAATCATTCAGGTACTATGGCTCTCAATGCAAACGACCCTCTTGGCAACGTGAACGCGGGGGAGGAGGTAGAGGATCTTAAGCCCGAAGAGGTTATACCACCTCAAGTTCCACGTAGAGGCCGTCCGGCCAACGCAAATGACAATAATCCTATTCCAGACCCTCCTCCGCCACCGCCAAGAGCAGTCCCAAGAGTTCTTCCTAATCAAGGGTACGCGAGTGCCATCGTTCCTCCCCGAATCCGGGCGGGGAACTTTCAAATCACAAATGTCATGTTGACCTTGCTCGAGCAAAGGGGATATTTTACGGGCGCCTCCGACCAAAATGCATACAAGCACTTGAAGGGGTTCGTAGATACTTGCTGGGGCAGCAAACAAACAAACGTGTCAGAGGATGCGTTGCGATTGAGGCTTTTCCCGTTTTCTCTTCGGGGCAAAGCGTTGGACTGGTTAGAAAGGTTACCAAATCATTCTATCACCACATGGGATGAATTGGCGGACAAATTTATTGCCAAGTTCTTTTCTCCAACTCATATGGCGGCTCTTCGGGGTGAGATTCTAGCTTTCAAGCAAATGCCAACGGAACCATTGCACGAGATCTGGGAGTGATATAGAACAATGGTGAAGGAGTGCCCTAACAACGACATGACTGAGGCGATGATCCAGCAGACTTTCTATAGGGGCATCAACACCACGAATCAGTGCATTGTGAACCAATTGGCCGGTGGGAACTTTATGAAACTTTCTTACCAAGAGGCATGTAACGTACTTGATGAAATGGCCGACACCTCTTCGGCATGGCAAAGCCAAGTGAATGTACCACAAGGTGACCCCACGGTCATCCATTTGCACAAGGAGTTGAATGACCATGGCCAAGCTATTGCCGAACTTAGAACAACAATGAATCAGTTGGCGAAGGCGCAATTGCAACAAGTACAAAATCCGCGCCAAGTCAATGCAATGGAGAATGTTTCTATGCTAAAAAGGAGGCAAAGAGGGAAACAACAACCTCAAGGTAATGGTGAGCAGTTTGACAACAACAATGATGGTGGTGGTTATTCGAACGAGTGTTATGATGATCAAAGTGAGGAATGCCAATATGTCAATAACTACCAAGGAAATAGGGGTAATCAAGGTAATAACCAAGGCAATTGGAACGGGAACAACAACAATTGAAGCAACAATAATAGCAATCAAGGAGGGTGGAATAATGGTGGTAGGGGGCAAGGCTTTCAAAGGCCCCCCATGTTCCAACAACCAAACAATCCACCCCCCTTTCAGTCACAAGGGCCTAGTTCTTCCGGAAGTGATATGGGACGGATAGAGATGATGTTCGAGCAGATGATGAAAAAGAACCAAGATTCTGACGCACAATTGGCTTCACATAACACATCTATCCGGAACCTAGAGGTGCAAATAGGACAAATTTCTCAAGCTTTAAATACCTGACCTAAAGGTGCGCTACCAAGTGACACAGTAGTAAACCCGAAGGGGGGTAACAATTATGTGATGGCGGTTACAACTAGGAGTGGAAGAGGCGGTGATGTGCATGCCTCGGATGAGAATCGGGTTGTGAATGATGAAGTTGAGTCGCATGATGATGATGTGCCTTTGAATGTTGACAATGTGGTTGAACCAATAGTGACAAATGATGTGCGGATTGATATTGATGATGAGGCCGGGGTAGAGACTCAAGATGCCGTGAACCCGTCTAGGGAACACATTATTGATATACCCGAGCCGGCGGTGCCCAAGGCCAAGGCACCCTTGCCTAGACCACCTCCACCATATCCTCAGCGGTTAGCAAAGCAAAAGAATGACAATTAGTTCAAGAAATTCATAGACATGATGAAATGCCTCACAATCAATGTTCCTTTAGTGGAGGCACTCGAACAAATGCCTGGTTACGCAAAGTTCATGAAGGATTTAGTCACCAAGAAGCGTTCTATGGTGTGTGAAACAATAAAGATGACGCACCAAGTTAGTGCGATTGTGCATTCTATGGCCCCGAAACTAGAAGACCCGGGAGCTTTTACTATTCCTTGCACTATCGGGAGTGAGGAGTTTGCTAAAGCCCTATGTGACTTGGGGTCTAGCATTAATTTGATGCCGTACTCAGTCTTCAAGACTTTGGGAATTGGGAAACCTAGGCCAACCTCAATGAGACTTCAAATGGCGGACCGGTCGATGAAGAGGCCTTTAGGTATAATTGACGATGTGCTTGTCCGGGTGCACAAATTCATATTGCCGGCCGACTTTGTCATATTGGATTGTGAAGTGGATTTTGAAGTGCCTATTATTCTTGGGAGACCTTTCCTAGCTACGGGGAAGGCTTTGGTTGATGTTGAAGCTGGTGAATTGACATTTCGAGTGGGTGATGAAAAAGTAGTATTTCATGTTTGCAAATCAATGAGGCAACCCAACAACACGGAAGTATGTTCACTTGTAGACATTGTCACATCTGTGATAGTGGATGACACAAGTTCCATGATGAATGTTGAAGATCCACTTGAAGCCGTGCTTCTTAAAATGGATGTCAATGATGATGCCGGTCGAGTGGAGTGCGTGAATGCATTGCATGGTATGGGTTCATATTCATATGAGCCCAGGAAGCTATCTTTGGATCTTGAGAATCGCAAAACTCCGCCAACCAAGCCATCAATTGAGGAGTCACCGGTGTTGGAGTTGAAGCCACTTCCTCCACACCTCAGGTATGAGTTTTTGGGTTCAAATTCTACTTTACCTGTTATTCTTTCCTCGTGCCTAACTAACATGTAGGTTGACGCCACTTTGGCGGTTCTTCAAAAGCGCAAAAAGGCAATTGGATGGACATTGGCCGACATTCGGGGGATAAGCCCCGCATTTTGCATGCACAAAATCATTTTGGAGGAGGATGCAAGGCCCTCTCTTGAACATCAAAGGAGATTAAATGAGGCGATGCAAGAAGTGGTAAAGAAGGAGGTTATCAAGTGGTTAGACGCCGGTGTGGTATACCCGATCTCGGATAGTTCATGGACCTCTTCGGTCCAATGTGTGCCAAAGAAGGGTGGAATGATGGTAGTGACCAATGCCAACAATGAGTTGATTCCTACTCGGACAGTTACGAGTTGGAGATTGTGTATGGACTATAGAAAGCTGAATAAGGCGACAAGAAAATATCATTTCCCACTACCATTTTTGGACCAAATGCTCGATCGTCTTGCGGGCCGGGCCTTTTATTGTTTTCTAGATGGCTACTCGGGGTATAATCAAATTCTCATTGCCCCGGAGGATCAGGAGAAGACAACCTTTACATGTTCTTATGGCACGTTCGCTTTCTCTAGAATGCCATTTGGACTATGTAATGCCCCGGCGACCTTCCAAAGGTGTATGATGGCAATTTTCACCGATATGGTGGAGGATATCTTGGAGGTATTCATGGACGATTTCAGCGTGGTGGGGGATTCATTTGAGGAATGTTTGGTGAACTTGGATAGGGTGTTGGAAAGATGTGAAGAGACTAACCTTGTGCTCAACTGGGAGAAATGTCACTTTATTCAAAACTCCAATTGGTATGTCACCGTACAAGTTGGTGTTTGGAAAGGCATGCCACCTTCCGGTAGAGCTCGAACATAAAGCACTTTGGGCATTGCGGCAGTTGAATTTGGATATGGAGGCCGCAGGCACCAGCAAAATCATTGGGTTACATGAGCTCGAGGAATTCAGGTTCCAGGCATTTGAAAGTGCTAGACTATACAAGGAAAGGATGAAACTAATGTATGATAAGCACATCTTGGATCGTAACTTCAAACCCGGAGATCTAGTGTTGTTATGCAACTCGAGATTGAGATTGTTTCCGGGTAAGTTAAAGTCCCGATGGTCAGGACCCTTCAGAGTGGTGCAAATGTTCTTAAGTGGAGCTGTGGAGATTGAATCAGAAGATGGGACAAATAAGTTCACGGTGAATGGGCAAAGGCTAAAACAGTACCTTGGCATGGCCGAAGAAAAAGGGGATAGAGTGGTAATAACTTTGGAAGAGCCCCAGTACGCGAATGAGGAGTGATGATCAAAGCCTGCGTCGTGCCGCGACGTTAAATCAGGCGCT
>NW_017680285.1:0-9271 GCF_001879085.1 Nicotiana attenuata | reverse complement strand
GATGAGATTCAGAGGGATGGTGTTTTTGCCAAAGTACTGCCACGCGGCCGCGCTCCATTTATACGCGGTCCACGCCCGTCCTGAAACGCGGCCGCCCTACATTTCTGCGCGGTCCGCGGTCCCAACTTCAGAGAACAGAGTTCAAGAGTCCAAGAGCCAACGCGGTCGCACTCCCTTTTTCGCGGTCCGCGCCTACCCCGCAGGGGCATTTTTGTCCAGATTTTCTAGCTCGGTATAAATAGATCTTATTAACATTTTTAGGTCATGTTTTAGCTGTTGAACAAGAGCTGCGCTCGTGAGAAGTATTTTGTAGACTATTGTGGCAATTTTACTCTTGAATATCATAGATTTTAAGTAGTAATCAATTATTATGTTCATTTCATCATCTATTTCTACTGTTTCTTCTTTAATTATGTCTAGCTAAACCCCTTAGCTAGGGTTGTGGCTCAACCCTAGTGTGGGTAGTTAATGGGTGTTGCATTCTAGGGTGAGATTGAGATTGGGTATTTGTTATTTGGGTTGATTTTGTGTTTCAATCTAGAATTTGTGGTTGCAAACATGAATTCAAGCTTAGTGGGTCTAACTCTTCTTGAGAGAGAGAGTCATATGACCCTAAAAGTTAACCCAACAAGGAATTGGGATGGACCCATGAGAATGGTAGTCCCAATTAACGGGTTAAACCTCGAAAGAGTAACTACCCTACTTGAGCCCTAGTTGCCCGGTCTAATTGGCCTACCTAATTGGTCTCGAGAGAGTTAATTGGGCAAAATCGTTCTCTCTACCGAGAGGTGTGAGAATGAGTGCAATTGTGCAACGGCTATAGCACTAAACCCAGATTTATCAATCTCCCCTTAGTAGCTTCTACCCGTTAGCTAGCCACCTAGGTAGTGTCACAACCCTAGTGCCTTTTTCCTATATTAAGCACAACTTAGCAATATTTCCTTAGCATAATTTAGCTTTAATCCTTAGATTACAATAGTAGTTTTAAATATAAAAACCCTCAAAAATGTTAGGAGTGCAATTAGAAGTACAAACGCAATTCTAAACTAAACAGGCAATACAACTCCATTCCAAGCTCCCTGTGGAAATTCGACCCCGATCCACTATTCGGGTATTAGTTATTGCTACCCACTTTCCTGCCATTGTGTAGTGTTGAGACGGCCGCGATAAACTTTTTGGCGCCATTGCCGGGGAGCTTACGGTGTTGACTATCGGTTTAGTTAGTTTTGTGTTTTGCTTCTCTTTCCTTCTTGTTTACTAATTCTATTTTTGTCAATCATTCAGGTACTATGGCTCTCAATGCAAACGACCCTCTTGGCAACATGAACGCGGGGGAGGAGGTAGAGGATCTTGAGCCCGAAGAGGTTATACCACCTCAAGTTCCACGTTAAGGCCATCCGGCCAACGCAAATGACAACAATCCTATTCCAGACCCTCCTCCGCCACCGCCAACAGCAGTCCCAAGAGTTCTTCCTAATCAAGGGTACGCGAGTGCCATCGTTCCTCCCCAAATCCGGGCGGGGAACTTTCAAATGACAAATGTCATGTTGACCTTGCTCGAGCAAAGGGGATATTTTACGGCCACCTCCGACCAAAATGCATACAAGCACTTGAAGGGGTTCTTAGATACTTGCTGGGGCAGCAAACAAACAAACGTGTCAGAGGATGCATTGCGATTGAGGCTTTTCCCGTTTTCTCTTCGGGGCAAAGCGTTGGACTGGTTAGAAAGGTGACCAAATCATTCTATCACCACATGGGATGAATTGGCGGACAAATTTATTGCCAAGTTCTTTTCTCCAAGTCATATGGCGGCTCTTCGGGACGAGATTCTAGCTTTCAAGCAAATGCCAACGGAACCATTGCACGAGATCTGGGAGCGATATAGAACAATGGTGAAGGAGTGCCCTAACAACGACATGACTGAGGCGATGATCCGGCAGACTTTCTATTGGGGCATCAACACCACGAATCAGTGCATTGTGAACCAATTGGCCGGTGGGAACTTTATGAAACTTTCTTACCAAGAGGCATGTGACGTACTTGATGAAATGGCCGACACCTCTTCGGCATGGCTAGGCCGAGCGAATGTACCCCAAGATATTGCCGAACTTACAACAACAATGAATCAGTTGGCGAAGGCGCAATTGCAACAAGTACAAAATCCGCGCCAAGTCAATGCAATGGAGAATGTTTCTATGCTAAAAAGGAGGCAAAGAGGGCAACAACAACCTCAAGGTAATGGTGAGCAGTTTGACAACAACAATGATGGTGGTGGTTATTTGAACGAGTGTTATGATGATCAAAGTAAGGAATGCCAATATGTCAATAACTACCAAGGAAATAGAGGAAATCAAGGGAATCAACAATGATGCCCCCAAGGTAATTGGGGCAATCAACAAGGAGGCGGCAAATGGAATAACAATAATCAACAACAAGGTGGTAACAATTGGAACAATAACAATCAGAACACCAATTGGGGTAATCAAGGTAATAACCAAGGCAATTGAAACGGGAACAACAACAATTGGAGCAACAACAATAGCAATCAAGGAGGGTGGAATAATGGTGGTAAGGGGCAAGGCTTTCAAAGGCCCCCCATGTTCCAACAACCAAACAATCCACCCCCCTTTCAGTCACAAGGGCCTAGTTCTTCCGGAAGTGATATGGGACGGATAGAGATGATGTTCGAGCAGATGATGAAAAAGAACCAAGATTCTGACGCACAATTGGCTTCACATAACACATCTATCCGGAACCTAGAGGTGCAAATAGGACAAATTTCTCAAGCTTTAAATACCCGACCTAAAGGTGCGCTACCAAGTGACACGGTAGTGAACCCGAAGGGGGGTAACAATCATGTGATGGCGGTTACAACTAGGAGTGGAAGAGGCGGTGATGTGCATGCCTCGGTTGAGAATCAGGTTGTGAATGATGAAGTTGAGTTGCATGATGATGATGTACCTTTGAATGTTGACAATGTGGTTGAACCAATGGTGACAAATGATGTGCGGATTGATATTGATGATGAGGCCGGGGTAGAGACTCAAGATGCCGTGAACCCGTCTAGGGAACACATTATTGATATACCTGAGCCGGCGGTGCCCAAGGCCAAGGCACCCTTGCCTAGACCACCTCCACCATATCCTCAGCGGTTAGCAAAGCAAAAGAATGACAATCAGTTCAAGAAATTCATAGACATGATGAAGAGCCTCACAATCAATGTTCCTTTAGTGGAGGCACTTGAACAAATGCCTGGGTACGCAAAATTTATGAAGGATTTAGTCACCAAGAAGCGTTCTATGGAGTGTGAAACAATAAAGATGACGCACCAAGTTAGTGCCATTGTGCATTCTATGGCCTCGAAACTAGAAGACACTGGAGCTTTCACTATTCCTTGCACTATCGGGAGTGCGGAGTTTGCTAAGTCCCTATGTGACTTGGGGGCTAGCATTAATCTGATGTCGTACTCAGTCTTCAAGACTTTGGGAATTGGGCAACCTAGGCCAACCTCCATGAGACTTCAAATGGCGGACCGGTCGATGAAGAGGCCTCTAGGTATAATCGATGATGTGCTTGTCCGGGTGGACAAATTCATATTGCCGGCCGACTTTGTCATATTGGATTGCGAAGTGGATTTCGAAGTGCCTATTATTCTTGGAAGACCTTTCCTAGCTACGGGGAAGGCATTGGTTGATGTGGAAGCAGGGGAGTTAACATTCCGTGTGGGAGATGAGAAGGTGGTATTTCATGTGTGCAAGTCAATGAGGCAACCCAATAGTACGGAGGTGTGTTCATTTGTGGACATTGTCACGGCGGTGATAGTGGATGACACAAGTGCCTTGATTAATGTTGAAGATCCTCTTGAAGCCGTGCTTCTTAACATGGATGCCAATGATGATGCCGGTAGAGTGGAGTGCGTGAATGCATTGCATGGAATGGGTTCATATTCATATGAGCCTAGGAAACTATCTTTGGATCTTGAAAATCGCAAAACTCCGCCAACCAAGCCATCAATTGAGGAGCCACCGGTGTTGGAGTTGAAACCACTTCCTCCACACCTCAGGTATGAATTCTTGGGCTCTAATTCTACTCTTCCAGTTATTCTTTCTTCTTGCCTTACTAACTTGCAGGTTGAGGCCACTGTGGAGGTGCTTCAAAAGCGAAAAAGGGCAATAGGATGGACTTTGGCGGACATCAGGGGAATAAGCCCCGCATTTTGCATGCATAAGATCATCTTGGAGGAGGATGCACGGCCATCTCTTGAACATCAAAGGAGACTCAACGAGGTGATGCAAGAAGTAGTAAAGAAAGAGGTTATCAAGTGGCTTGACGCCGGTGTGGTTTACCCGATCTCGGACAGTTCATGGACCTCTCCGGTCCAATGTGTGCCAAAGAAGGGTGGAATGACGGTAGTGACCAATGCCAACAATGAGTTGATTCCTACTCGGACAGTTACGGGTTGGAGAGTGTGTATGGACTATAGAAAGCTGAACAAGGTGACAAGAAAAGATCATTTCCCACTACCATTCTTGGACCAAATGCTTGATCGTCTTGCGGGCCGGGCCTTTTATTGTTTTCTAGATGGCTACTCGGGGTATAATCAAATTCTCATTGCCCCGGAGGATCAGGAGAAGACAACCTTTACATGTCCTTATGGCACGTTCGCTTTCTCGAGAATGCCATTCGGACTATGTAATGCCCCAGCGACCTTCCAAAGATGTATGATGGCAATTTTCACCGACATGGTGGAGGATATCTTGGAGGTATTCATGGACGACTTCAGTGTGGTGGGAGATTCATTTGAAGAATGTTTGGTGAACTTGGATAGGGTTTTGGCAAGATGTGAAGAAACCAACCTTGTGCTCAACTGGGAGAAATGTCACTTTATGGTGCAAGAGGGAATTGTATTGGGTCACAAAATCTCAAGGCAAGGAATTGAAGTTGATAAGGCAAAAATAGAGGTTATCTCAAGGCTCCCTCCCCCTACTTCTGTCAAAGGGGTGAGGAGTTTTCTTGGTCATGCCGGGTTCTACCGGCGATTCATTAAAGATTTTTCAAAAATTGTGAACCCGCTTTGCAAGTTGTTAGAGAAGGATGTCAAGTTTATTTTTGATGAGAAGTGCATGGAGTCTTTTGAGCTATTGAAACACAAGTTGACAACAACTCCTATAATCACCGCACCTAATTGGGATTTGCCTTTTGAACTTATGTGCGATGCGAGTGATGTAGCGGTTGGGGCGGTGCTAGGCCAAAGAATCAACAAAATGTTCCATCCTGTGTATTATGCTAGCAAGACTATGAATGAGGCCCAGAGAAACTACACAGTGACAGAAAAGGAGCTATTGGCTATTGTGTTCGCGATGGAGAAATTTAGACCTTACCTTATGGGGGCAAAGGTGATCATACACACGGACCATGCAGCCCTTCGGTATTTGATGACTAAGAAGGATTCGAAAGCAAGATTGATGAGATGGGTGCTACTCCTTCAGGAATTTGATTTAGAGATTGTGGATAGAAAGGGAAGCGAGAATCAAGTTGCAGACCATTTGTCCCGATTAGAGGAAGATGGGAGACCAAGTGATGGTATTGAGATTAATGATAGGTTCCCTGACGAGCAGCTTCTTTCCGTTTCTATGTGTGAAATGCCATGGTTCGCGGACATCGCCAACTTCATTGTGACTGGTAATGTCCCGTGTGAGCTTTATTCCAACCAAAGGAAGAAACTCAAGCGGGATAGCTTGGATTTCTATTGGGATGATCCGTATTTGTTTAGAATTTGCACGGATGGAGTGATAAGAAGATGTGTACCAGAAAGTGAACAAATGAGCATATTGGAGGCCTGTCACTCTTCTCCCTATGGTGTCCATCACGGGGGGGTGAGAACGGCCTCAAAAGTTTTGAGTTGCGGATTCTATTGGCCGACGCTGTTCAAGGATGCTAGTGAATTGGTGAAGAGATGTGATGCATGTCAAAGAGCCGGCGGTATTTCCAAGAAGGATGAGATGCCCCTCAATACAATTCTCGAGGTGGATATTTTTGATGTTTGGGGCATCGATTTCATGGGTCCGTTCGTGAGCTCTTGTGGTAACACTTACATTCTCGTGGCGGTGGACTATGTCTCAAAGTGGGTGGAAGCCGTGGCTCTACCCAACAATGAAGCCCGAAGTGTTGTAGCATTTTTGAAAAAGAGTATCTTTACGAGGTTTGGTACTCCTCGGGCCATTATTAGTGATGGGGGGTCCCATTTTTGCAACAAGGCTTTCGACTCATTGCTTGCTAAGTATGGAGTTAATCACAAAGTGACCACCCCCTATCATCCACAAGCTAGTGGACAAGTGGAAGTCTCAAATCGGGAGATAAAGAGTATTTTGTCCAAAACGGTGAATGCTAATAGGACCGGTTGGTCGAAGAAATTGGATGATGCTCTTTGGGCTTATCGTACGGCTTATAAGACTCCAATTGGTATGTCTCCGTATCGGTTGATGTTTGGTAAAGCTTGCCATCTTCCGGTGGAACTTGAGCACAAGGCTATGTGGGCATTGAGGAAGTTGAACTTGGAATGGGATATTGCAGCCAATCTCCGTGTGGAGCAATTAAATGAGCTTGATGAGTTTAGATTTCATGCCTACTCCAGCTCGTCCTTGTACAAGGACAAGATGAAGTACCTTCACGACAAATATGCTCGGGGAAAGGAATTCAAGGTTGGTGATATGGTTCTTCTTTTCAACTCCTGGTTGAGGTTATTTCCGGGCAAACTCAAGTCTAAGTGGAGTGGCCCTTTTGAAGTGGTATTTGTGACTCCTTTTGGTGCTCTTGATCTCAAAAACAAAAATGGTGAGGTATTCCGGGTTAATGGGCATCGCGTGAAGCATTATTTGGGGAAGATTGATGACAGCCACGTGGTGGCACTCCTTCATTTGAAATGATGAGATGGTAACATGCGTCGTGCCGCGATATTAAATCAGGCGCTTCTTGGGAGGCAACCCATGTCTTTTTCTATTTCTTTGATTTTCTTCATAGACTAGGATTTTTGAGCTAATGGCTTGTGAGATGTTACAGGGATAATGTTGAACCAGTGCAGAACAAAAGCAACAAAAAAATGTCAGGTCTCTGAAGTTTGCCAACGCGGACGCGCTACAAAACAGTGTGGTCCGCGTAGGTTGGTACAATGAGGTGTTGAGTCTCTGAAGTTGCCAGCGCGGCCGCGGAGCAGTTTTGTGCGGTCCGCGCTGGGAAGGCCCAAATGTTCATGCTCTCTAAAGTTTCCCACGCGGCCGCGTAACAAAACAGTGCGGTCCGCGTGGGCAGCTCAGTTCAATGTGAAGGAATGAAATCCAGCGCGGTCCGCGTCCATTTCTGTGCGGCCGCGCTGGTAGGTAAGTGATGGGTCCCACAGGTTTTCTATAAATAGAGACCCTAGGCCTCATTTTACCCTTTACGCACTCTGACTTCCTGGGCTTAAATTTTTACTATTCACTGAGACCTTTGCTTCAAGTAGTTGAATCTTCATAATCCCTGGTAACATTCCTTACTAATTTCATTCATAGTTTTAATTTTTAATTATTGTGCTTGCTTCCCAGTAGTATAACTTCTTATTTTCTTCTTCTTAGGTTTAATGATTAGCTTAGTTTTTTGTGTTTATCTTAAACATTGGGCATGAACTTCAATATGAGTAATTGAGTAAGGATAACTAGGACTCAAAGATTTGATGAAAAATGGACCAAAATGCTAAACCCTAGCTCAGTTCAATTAAATGGCCCAGCGCGGCCGCGCATCTTTTCTGCGCGGTCCGCGTAGTTTCTTCTATGGTGCCTACTTTAACCAGAGCGGCCGCGTCACATTTTTGCGCAGTCCGCGCTGGCCCAACGCGGTCGCGGTCCATATCAGTGCGGACCGCGTTGGGGGGATTCAGAGAGGTTCACCGAGGGCATATGCCCTGCGCGGTCCGCGCTCCTGACCTACGCGGTCGGCGCCCCTGTGTTCTGCTTCTGTGTTATGCAAATTAACTCTGTTTTCCCCTCCTGTGTGATTCATCTAATTCACTGCATGTGCTTAAACTAACAATGTTAGACGTGTATTTTTTTTGCAGATCATGGTTAAGAAACAAGGAGGTAAAGAACAACAACAACCCGGGAGAGGTGATTCCTCCCGAGGGGGAAAGGGAAAGAGAATTGCTAAACTCACTCCCCAGGCCCGGGCAAACATTAAAAAGACCCGTAAGCTGATACAGGCTGCTGATAGGGCTGCCTCCCACTCTTCGGGGAGTGAGTATGCACCCTCCCGGAGCATCACCTCAGAATCAGCCCCCACTCACACCTCTGACCCATTCCAATTACATGCCACTCCTTCACCTTCACCCACCTCCAAGAGACCGGTCAACGTAATTTCGGAGTCGTCTGATGAGTCCATAGCAAGAAGTGAAGAACAATACTCCACCTCCCCCACAGCTTCATTATCTGGGGAGAGTGCAGGATATGGTGAGGGAGGTGAGCCTCAAGTCGGGGGAGTTGATCGAACCAGAAAACCTGAAGCCTGGGCAGACAAATTTGTGAGTGAGATAGCGTTCCACAAATTTAGAGAGTGGTGGCCCGTGAGGAAATTGATCCCGGAAAGACAATTCATTGACAGAGATCTTCTACGTCTCAACCCAAAGGTGCAAGAGCAATTCCGTACTAGAGATGGCTGGGGCTTCTTCAAGGAGAGATGTATTGATGCCAATGAGCATATGGTAAAAGAGTTCTATTGCAATGTTTCTCATGTGGTTAAGGACACAAAGGCGACGAAGGTGCGGGATAAAATGGTGGTTCTTGACGGGAAGTCCTTGAATGAATATTTGGGGTTCAAAGAGGAGGATGAAACAGAATACTTAGCGAAGCTAGCAATGGGTGAGGAGGTGCGTCCCTGGTTGGCCGAGTACTTGGCAGCCCCGGGCACTGTTCCAAAATGGTTGAAGGCGGGGGAGAAGATTCTACGGAACACATTCAATTTTGAAGCAAAGGGTTGGTTGACATTCGTTTGTAGTAGACTTGATCCCTCCACACATGATCACTCAGTTCCTCTTGCCCGGGCTGTTCTTGTGGCATCTATCATGGTCGGGCTTCCTCTCAATGTGAGCAACATCATCTCGAGGGTGATCTCTACAGTCGGACAGGAGACCAACACAAACTACCCCTTCCCGAACACTCTGTCCATGTACTTTAGGGATTTGGAGGTGAAGAAAAAACGTTTTGATGTCAAGACAAAGCCGGTGGCCCCCTATTTATGGTATAGC
>NW_017680284.1:3723-14009 GCF_001879085.1 Nicotiana attenuata | reverse complement strand
ATGATGGACCTAATTCCGTCGAGTTCATGTAACCCCGTGACTCGTACTGGTGCCTCGTCGGTCTCCATATCCAAATTCATCTGCCGCAGTGCCTAAAGGGCTTTATGCTCGAGCTATACCGTAAGGTGGCATGCTTTACCAAACACCAACTTGTATGGTGACAAAGCAATTGGAGTTTTAAATGCTATGCGGTACGCCCATAATGCATCATCCAGCTTCTTTGCCCAATCAGTCCTTGTCGCATTCACTGTCTTGGTTAGGACACTTTTGATTTCCCGGTTTGACACTTCAACTTGCCCGCTCGACTGTGGGTGATAAGGGGTGGTCACCTTATGGCGAACTCCATACTTTTCCAACAACCGTGTGAACGCTCTATTGCAAAAATGGGTTCCACCATTGCTGATTATAGCTCTCGGGGTGCCAAAACGTATGAAGATGTTTATCTTTAGAAAGCCTGTCACCCCCTCTGCATCATTGGTTGGGAGAGCCACAGCTTCAACCCATTTGGAGACATAGTCAACTGCCACCAGTATGTATTTGTTACCATACAAGATGACGAATGGCCCCATAAAGTCAATCCCGCACATGTCAAATACCTCCACCTCTTGAATAGTAGTCATCGGCATCTCGTGACGTCGAGATTTCTTACCTGTCCTTTGGCACTCATCACAACTTTTCACCCAAGCATGGGCATCCTTGAACAGAGTTGGCCAATACAAACCCTATTCCAACACCTTAGCGCTGTCCGAATTCCTCCAAAGTGTCCACCATATGGTGAAGTATGGCAAGACTGCAAAATAGAATGTTGATTTTTCTTGGCGATACACCTCCGGATCATGTTATCTACATATATTTTAAAAAGTAGAGGTTCATCCCAATAATAAGACCGACAATCGCGAAAGAACTTTTCTTTTGAATTGAAGAGAGTTCATAAGGTACAATACCACTTGCTAAATAATTAGCAATATCAGCATACCATGGCGTCTCCTCCATTATCACTGCTAGTAACTGTTCATCCGGGAATGTCTCTATTATATCTTCAACCTCTACCTTCTTTTCAGCTCCGTGCAACCTTGAGAGGTGGTCTGCTACTTGGTTCTCTGTCTCTTTTCTATCATGGATCTCCAGATCGAATTCTTGTAGCAAAAGAACCCAGCAGATCAAGCGTGGCTTTGACTCCTTCTTTGCTATCAAGTACCTAATTGCTGCATGGTCAGTATAAACAATAACTTTTGAACCAATCAAGTACGACCTGAATTTGTTGAATGCAAAAACTATAGCCAACATCTCCTTTTCCGTCACGGTGTAATTGAGCTGTGCGCCGCTTAGCGTTCTGCTTGCATAATAAATTGGGTGCATCAACTTATCCTTTCGCTGCCCCAAGACTGCTCATACAGCATAGTCACTTGTGTCGCACATGAGCTCAAACGGTTGCTCCCAGTTGGGTGCAGTCACCAATCTCTTCTTCAGCTCCTCAAATGCAAACGTGCAATCACTAGAAAACACAAAGGGGTGATCCTTTTCAAGGAGTTTACATAAAAGGTTAGCAATCTTAGAGAATCTTTTATTAATCGCCTGTAGAACCCGGCGTGCCCAAGGAAATTTCTCACTGCCTTGACGAAAGTGGGTGGTGGAAACTTCTCAATCACGTTAACCTTAGCATGGTCAACCTCAGTTCCTTTATTGGACACTCGATGCCCTAAACTATCCCTTCTTGTACCATAAAATGGCACTTTTCCCAATTCAACACTAAATTTGTGTCCACACATCTTCTGAGCACTCTTCTTAAATTGTGAAGACAGTCCTCGAATGAATCCTCCACCACGGAGTAATCATCCATAAATACCTAATGTCTTCAACCATGTCAGTGAAAATGGCTAACATACACCGCTGGAATGTAGCCGGTGCATTGCAAAGTCCAAAAGGCATTCTCTGAAAGGCAAAGATGCCATACGGACAGGTGAATGGTGTTTTCTCTCTGTCTTCAGGGGCTATTGAGATCTGATTGTACCCCGAATATCCATCCAAGAAACAGAAGTGAGATCGCCCAGCCAACCTATCCAACATTTGGTCAATGAATGGCAAGGGGAAATGGTCCTTCCTAGTGGCTGTGTTCAACTTCTAGTAATCATGCAAATCCGCCACCCCGTGACTGTACGAGTCGAGATCAACTCATTATTTTCATTTTGTATGACTGTCATTCCTCCCTTTTTCGGCACACACTGAACAGGGCTGACCCAATTGATGTCAGAGATGGGAAAGATGATACCCGTATCTAACCATTTAATTACTTCCTTCTTCACCACGTCTTTCATATTCGGGTTCAGACTTCGTTGATGTTCTCTGGAAGGTTTGTGCCCTTCTTCCAAGAGAATCTTGTGCATATAAAAAGCTGGGCAGATACCCTTTATGTCTTTCATGGTCCAACTAATAGCAGTCTTACCTTCCTGTAACACCTGTAAGAGTTTCTCTACCTGCACAACTGGTAAGCCGGATGATATAATAATAGGTAAAGTAGAATTAGGCCCTAAGAAAGCGTACCTGAGGTGCACTGGAAGCGGTTTCAGGTCCAACTGTGGTGGCTCCTCTATCGATGGTTTCGCAGGTGGTGTTGTTCTTTTTTCTAAGTGTAGGGGCTCGAACTGGGGTTCCCTTTTCCATAACCCTTGACCTTCGAGAGCCATGACCCACTCTGCCAATTCCTCACCATCCATATTTTCCAGATTCATCAAGCAGACTTCTAACGGATCCATGACATTAATAGTCTCCTCCTCCTCTTGTAGTATTACATCTACGACCTCCATTGGTGAGCAATTTGCAAATTCGATGGGTCTCCTCATAGATTGTTGAACATTGAATATTATCTCTTCATTGTTCAACCTCATTTTCAATTCTCCAGTCTCACAATCAATTAATGGTTTCCTAGTGGCTAAAAACGGTCTTCCCAGAATGATTGGTATCTCTTCATCCACTTGACAGTCAAGAATGATGAAGTCTGCAGGGAATACAAATTTCCCCACTTGAACAAGCACATCATCAAGAATTTCTGTCAGTCTTTTGACTGTGCGATCATCCAGCTGCAGCAACATTGAGGTCGGTCTAGCTCTGCCAATGCCCAGTTTTGTATAGATTGCCTAGGGCATCAAGTTTATACTAGCGCCTAAGTCACACAATGCTTTAGCAAAAGCATAACTCCCAATGGAGCATGTGATAGTGAAACTACCTGGATCAGACACCTTTTGAGCCATAGGCCTTGTCACTACCGCGTTGCAGGTTAGCGTCGGAGTTACAGTGGACAGGTCCTGTAAGTCAAATTTTCACGACATCAGGTCCTTCATCATTTTTGCATACCCTGGCATTTCCCTCAAAGCATCCATTACTGGAATATTCAATTGAATTTGTCTGAGCATTTCCATGAATTTCCTGTATTGATTATCTTTCTTTTGCTTTGCCAACCTTTGAGGGAATGGTGCAGGAGTCAACCTCTGCCCACTGCTTTGTGTCTTTTCTATGCTGGGTGCTTTTTCTACCCCCTGTTCTGGGAGTTGTTCACCTTCCTTCTCCTTACACTTATCAACCTGTGCCTGCTCGATTACAACCTCGGTGAGCCCTACTGACTCATCTGTCTCTAATGTAAGTGGAGTAACTGGAGTAGTTGGCGTTGTCTCTCTCCAAGATTGAGCAACTTCTTGCTCCCTGTCCAAATCTCTTCCATTCCTGAGACTCACTGCCATGAGCTGATTTGGGCTCTGCTCCTTTGGATAAATGTTTGTATCTGCAGGCAATTTTCCTTGTGGGCGATTGTTCAAGGCCATAGATAGTTGTCCCAATTGAGTTTCAATGCCTTTGATTGCTGAATCATGTGTAGCTAAATTCTCTTGCATCTTTCCATTTGTCCCAATGAGTTGTTGCAGCATACCCTTGATTTCGATCATGTTATTGTCCTGCTGTTGATGAGGTGGTTGGTAGGCCAACTGTTGCTGGTGCTGCTAATTATAGCCCTGCTGCCTTTGATAAGGTACGACTTGGCCTTGTGGTCGTGCTCCTCCTGGATTGGGGATGTGCTGTGGCTGGTTTGGTCTGTACTGCTGGTTTGATGTTGGTCCCCATTGCTGCCCACCTTGCCTCTGACCTTCGAAGTTATTGACATAATTCATGTCTTCTCTGAAACCCTTGTTGTCATTCTGTCCACTCCACGAGCACATATATGACTGGTTTATGCAAGGAGTGCATAAGCCTCCATTTGTGGTATCAATAATGTGCACCTGTTTTGTACCAATCTTATCGATTTTCTTTGTCAGCAAGCTCATCTGGGTCATAAGAGTGGCTATGTTTTCTGCATTTGTGTTGTTTGGGTCAAGAGCGACGGAATGCACTATTGGGGTGGGTGTTGTCTCTCTCGTCATCCAGCCTGAATTTTGAGACATCTTCTTAAGAAGAATCTTACACTCTGTGAAGATTTTGCTCAAGAATGCACCCCGACAGAAGCATCTACATTGGCCTTCAGACTGTCAGTCAAACCCATATAGAATCTCTGTCCCAGCATCTGATCCGGAATGCCATGGTGAGGACACTTCACCAACATACCCTTAAACCTCTCCCAAGTTTCTTGCAAAGTCTCAGTCGGTTTCTGCCTGAATTGCAATATCTCATCAATCTGCCTCGCAGTTTTGTTGGGTGGATAAAACTTCTTTAAGAACTGTTTGACTAGTTCCTCCCAAGTAGCAATGGAGTTTTAGGGAGCGAATTCAGTCAAGTTTGAGCCTCCCGGTCACCGAGAATGGGAACAGTAATAATTTGATTGCCTCAGGAGTTACATTCGGCTGTCTTTGAGTGACACATATTGATAGAAAGTTCTTCAAATGTTGTTGTGGGTCTTCAATGTATGACCCGGAGAACAGCCCTTTATTCTGCAACAGGTGCAGCATGTTGTTGGTAATCTGGAATGTCTCCGCTTGTATATGAGGAATCGCAATTGCTGTGGCCAGGTTATCAGCAATTGGTTGCACCCAATCATAAAGAGCAGCTTTCGGCATAAGAGGTGCTACCACTCTGATGTTTGGGTCATCTCATTCATTCCTGTTGTTCCCATTGACGTTATCTACGTCACCCATTTCAATTTCAATTTGTTCGTTTTGCTTTAGCTGTTTGCTCTTCTTATTAGCCCGGTTCAGTGTCCGGAATGCTTTCTCGGGATTTGAGAGTCCTTTAAAGAGTTCACCAGTTCTCAAAAAGCTTCTAGGCATGCACCTGAGTCACAGAAGAGTTTAAACGTGAGAATTTCAATGGAAATATTTTTAACACCACATAAAATTGGTCTAAACTAATAATCCTGGCAATTCTTCCAAGTTGCAATAAATAACATCGTTAGTTCCCCGGCAACGGCACCAAAATTTGATCACGCCCAACTATGCCTTATAAAAAGGAGTAAGCGGTCGCTGCAAATATAATTCGGTTCAAGTCGGGATTCGAATCCCACATGGAACTGACCTATTTACTGTCGCACCCCCTTTTTCTCGCGAAATTGGGTTTATGACATTTGGGAAGATAACTCGTTCCCTTTTGGGAATAGGGTTTTGGATTGAAGAGTCGCCACCTAATGATTTAAGTGCATTAGGACACTAAGAAGGGTTTGAGTCAAGTAACCGGAGATTGGGTAAGGGCTGAAATTATCCCAAGGAGAAGGTGTTAGGCACCCCTCAGGATCCACTAGTGTGGTTCCCGGCCAAACTATTGTTGTGACTTAAATACAAATAACACATAGGCAAGTAAGAGTTTCAAATAAGAGGGGATTTTCATGTAATGGTCACAAATAAACAAAGTCGGAAAGAACTAAAGAGAGTTGATTTTCTTAGAAGAAATGATTTTAAAAGATTTAAAAGAAACAAAGAACAAAGGGAAAGGGGGTCCTAAGTTTATTAATAATATGGATCACCCCACACAACATCCGGTAATCACTCCTCAATGAGGGGCTACACGTGATGTTATCGCGTGGTCATCATATCCATATCTACCCTTTCCCACCCCGTTAAGGTATTAAAGCGCAGAATGGTCTCGTTTACCTATTGCATGCTATTACCCGCCCCAATCTTATCAGCCCCGGGTACTCGGACTACTAATCCTAAAGGGAGGAGATATTGGCTTATTTGTGGTTTCAAAAGGTAAAATACTAAGGCGACAGGCAAAAACACATATAGCAAGTTTGGGGAAAGCATATAAGCAAATAAAAGGCTCAAATACACCTCCTTTAAACAGAGAAAGCAAGTGATTAGCATGACATACACATACTGTTTAAAGTCTAATTAAAACTTAAAGGTGAGCAGACTAGTTATTACATAGTTCAGATAAGAAGCCAAAGCAGGCCTACCTGTTGGTTGTAGCTAATAAAATCTGATTCAGTTTATAAAATTTACCCTATGGTTTGCCTAGAAGCTGGACGAAGATCCTATAAGCATGATATCTACTGATTTCAGAAACAATGAATTAAATGAATACATACTGATTTAAGAAAAAGTTGTTCAGTTATTAAAAAAAGGCCGAGTTTTAGCAAAAGACCATAAGTTCTGCAACTTGTAAGGCATTATTACTGGTTTTAGACTTATAAGCGAGTGAGGCGATTCAGATTTGGTTAAAGCTCCTATAGGCATGCTTTCTATGCGTTTGTTGACTTTAGAACACTTTTACAGACATGGAGAAACGCAGAAATCCTACAAACATGATATCTAGGTGTTGTATTTTTATATGAACATGATCTAATTGCAATTGATTATTTAGGGCCTATAAACATGTTTGCCTAATGAAAGTGGATATGCAAGATTCAGAAAGACCTATAGGCATATTTTCTATATGCATATGCAAAATTCTGATTTTGAATAATTGTAGACATGGCATCTATATGAGAGAATGCAGGATTCCTAAAGACATGTCATCTATATATGAGAGAATGCAGAAATTCTGAAACTCCTATAGACATGGTATCTATATATGAGAAAATGCAGGATTCAGAAACTCCTATAGACATGGTATCTATATATGAAAAATGCAGGATTCCTAAAAACATGTTATCTATATTTGAGAGAATGCAGAAATTTAGAAATAACCTATAGGCAAGTTATCTATATGAGAAATGCAGAAATTCAGAAACTCCTATAGGCAGGATATCTACCCCTTTTGCATACATGGTTACCCCTCCCTTTTTCACTAGCCATCCCCAGGAGTTTATTACAAAATTATTACAGCCCAGAATGAAGATAAAAGAAAATACATCAAAAATTAAAAAGGTACAACCAAGGAGAGCCTGATTCAGGCTTCCTGTCTGAAGTATGAAGTAAACCAACTCTAAGAGATCAATGTTTCAAAGCCTTTCTCTTATTTGGGGTGTGTCAGAGTTCCCTAAGAGTCTCATATGAACTCTGGGCAGTGCTTACACCCAAATGTATCACCAGATTAAGACATAGTGCAGTGGAAGGGCCAGCCCTCAGGTGTCCAAGTTCAGAGGAAACTCAAGGTCCCAAGGCAAGGCTCACAAGAGGGGGGCAGAACTTAAGGACTAAGAGAGAGTGCAAGTGCAGAAGTGGAATTCTGAAAGGGGAAAAGGAAAAGGGAAACAGCTTAAATCAGTACACATAAGGGTACAGGGGAATGGGGGAGTTGCAAGAGGCAAAAGCAGGCTGGTGGGCATACCCAGCAATGGGAGATACTGGCACACCCTTAGGCTTGTTAACACATATTGTTTAGAGGTTAAGATCCCCATGGATCAAACTTAATTCATGGAAAACAACTTACATTGCCATGCCTCAAGTCATAACTCAAAATACATAGGGGTAATAGGGGTAGGGACTCATTACAAACAAACAGAAAGGAATCAGCATGCTAGTTTAAATATTTAAATCTGCAGTAGCAGTAAAATAGACATAGATGCAAAAGCTGTAAATAAACACATTGTGATGATGCTGAAGCTTAAATTAGGACATACCAGTTTTAAAGAAACAAATAGAGAAACAGCAATAGGTCTTGTGAACAGGCCACAGTGCAGGCAAAGAGAGAATACTATTATGAGTAAGTATGAGTTCAGAAGAGGATTTGAATTGTGAAGTGAAGGATTGTGAATCGTGTAGTGAGATTGTGAATCGTGTGTGCTGTGTGTTAAAGAGTCGTGCATTTATAGTGTTGAAAACCAGGCAGAGATAAGGTAAGAAAATAGTTAAGGAACTGATTGTCAATTAAGCATCAATTACACAAGACTTCCCTTTAATTAAGGGATTTGAATTCAAACGGGTAAAACAATTTAAGGAAAGAAATTGAATAAGCCTTTGTGCAAAGCATGTAATTAAGGGAAAATACATAAAGGGTTATTTAAGGACATGGTTTTTGAAGTACACGGTTGTACAAATAAGGTAAGAAAATCAATCAACCAGTAAATCAAAAAATCAAGGATCTTGTAATTACTGACCCATGAATGAACCAAGTCGCAAAAGTTGAGAAAGGGTTTTAACTTAGGTCGAATCACAGAGAGAATCAGCAAACAAGGAAAGAAAATCAATCAGACATACTCAAAAGGAAGTCTGAACCAATCATAAATTTGAAAACCATTTTAGAGGGATATTCATTGCATGTAAAGAGCATATAGACATGTCAAGCATGAAAGAAGATGTTGTGCTATTGTAAAAATCAGTAGAAAATAGACCACAGAAGCATAGTTGTCACATAGGTCAGCAAAAGTAGATGAGAAGTATCGTTTAGCAGCATACAAAGGATCCGATGTACAGTTCTCAGAAGAGTTTAGCAAAAACTGGAATCATGTGAAAAACAAGCGTTTTGAAACTCATTTCAGAGACTCGAAATAGGTTCAGGGGTCTTAGAAAGAACTGAAACCTCTACCATGTTCCTCTCAGCAACTGAAACTGAGAAACATGATAGAAAGGCAACATGCAGAGCACAGTAGAAGAGCTCAAAGAAAAATAGAGTAGAAGAAACTAACACGAAACAAAAAATGGAAAAAATGATAAGATCAGTAGCAGAAACATGCTGAGGAAACTTAAGAACATAGTAATGGAAATATAGTAGGGGAAACATATCGGAACGCAATAGAGAAGATACAGTGGAGAAAGCATACGAAAACACAGTATAGGAAAATACAGCAGAAGAAGCATGTAAGAACATGGTAGGAGAAAATATAAGAACATAGTAGAGGCAAATACACACAAAAGAAAAGAGAAACATTTAAAACTTTTCAGAAAACCCTAGATCGGAAAAGAAATGGTTTTGAAAGTAATTTTTGCAAGAAAAACTAGAGAAATCGTTTGAAAACTTAGGGAAAGCATAGATACACAACGGATCTAAAGGGATCGGAGAAAACCTCGAAGGGTTAGGGTTTCTGAAGAACCCTAGAAATGAGAAAGGCTTTGAAAGGTCACCGATCTAAGTCGGAGAGGTCAAAGTCAGGCTCGAGCAACCATGATGCGGAGCAAGGCCGGAGATGACCGTGGAACTCGACTCGAATGAAGCCTGGACCAAACTTCGTCGTGGTCAGGCCTGGAATCTTCAAGGACCAGGCATGTAGGAGCAATAGGAGGTGGGTATAGGGCCTCCATAACCTTGGAAGCCATGGATTCCGGTGGCTTTCAGGGCGGAGATGGTGGCTAGGGTTTGAGAAGATTCGAGAGAGTTTGAGAGATTGGAGGGTCCAGAGGCGGCTGGTAGGTGAAAGTGATTAGGGTTTTGGGGGGTAAGGGTAAATTAAAAAGGAAAGATTAAAACGTGGCCGTTGATCATTTTGATCAACGACCTGGATTAAACGGGGGATCCGGGCGGGTTATGTAGAATGGTCGTGGGTCGAGTAATTTTAGGAGTTGGGCTGGGTAATTGAAATTAAAATTGGGTTGGATTAGAGGTGCCAAATCTGGCCAAAATTGAAAAAACAGGCTAGCATTTAAATAGCCATTTTCCCTTATTTATTTTATAAAAAATAGTAAAATATTTTCTGGAAACAAATTAAAGATACTAAATCAATTAATAATATATAAATATTAGATTAAAAATACCGGACTCAATTTTGTAAGTATAAAATGCAATTAAATCTTAGAATATGCTAATATCGCAATTATATGCAATTTAGCTTTAAAAATACCAAATAAATTTATAAAATATACAAAAATTATTTTAGCTACATTTTAGCATAAATATAAAATTCTAATAAATAAACTACCAAAAATAATAATTATAGAAATAATCATTGGATTTTTATAGATGAAAAAGGGAAATAAATTATTTTAAAAACCTTAAAA
>NW_017680284.1:0-1123 GCF_001879085.1 Nicotiana attenuata | reverse complement strand
AGTAGGATTTTCCCAAACTCTCCACTAAAATCACTGAGCCAAAAACTGCATTTACAAAAACTCTTTTGTAAACCTAGGATTAACTCTAATCCCGTTGTAGCACACGGCCTCAACTGTTGCAACAACTTCAAGTTAAATCTAACTTGAAAACTCTAAGTACCTAATACAATTTCTTCTAGATAAGCTGAAAGGTACAATGTAAAATCACCTACTCCAATTGAACTAGAATAAAAGACAGACACTTGGAACTGGTTCTTCTATCTAGTTCAAGTAGCTTTAGGTTTGAACGCTTGAATCACACACGAACTGCTTGCAAAATTACCTTGCTATTTTGCTTTCAATTCACGTTTAACTTCTGCTTGTGTGCGTTACCTGTAAAAGAGAGCAACACTAATATTTAAGGAGTTAGCAATTAGAGATTAACTAGAATTTTGATGCTACTCTTCCATGGTGGAAGAGTTCTAGTTGATTCCTCTTCTAACTCTATCCTTTTCTTAAACTGTGTTCTCTTTGTGTAAGGAGTCTTTCTCCTTATCCAATATGCAACCTTTTCGATCATGATCAGGAGATATCACTTCTGATAAGTTAGGTTTATCTCCTTCATGTGCATCTCACATGTTCGAGTTGACCATAACTGTGTCTCACCAGGATGGACCTGGTCCATGTCTGAGTTCCTTTGTCAGTCTTCAAAACTTCACCTTTACTTGGGCCAATAAATTCCCTTTTTTGATGTAACCCATATTTTCTTTTTTGCTTATCATGTATATATACATTTTTTAATTAAAAAATTCGACAAAGTGGTGTTATTCAAATCTTGAAGAAGCCATCAACCGTGTAGTGGAGCAAAGATTAACGAGGAACATGAGAACTTTGATACAGCATAAGGTAATTGCATCTTTACAAACTAAACGTCAGAGGTCTACCACTTCATCCGGATCTAGTGATACTATAGGCTGCCGTATTCTGATGATTCTTGAAGTTGCTCGTTTACTTTACCTAGAGGAAGCAAAGAAAATTCATATTTGGGACATTGATCATGCCAACTTTGCCTTGTAAAAAGGACTACGCGGTCGCTGCAAATATAAATCTGGTTCAAGTCCGGAGTCGAAATCCCACACGAGAA
>NW_017680283.1:0-14009 GCF_001879085.1 Nicotiana attenuata | reverse complement strand
CATATTCTTCATCGACTGGATTCTCGGCCAGGTGATCAGCTAACGCTTGTGCTTTCATTGCAGTCCGGGTCATATAGACAATGTCAAATTCCGTGAGCAAGATCTGCCACTTTGTGAGCCTCCCTGTGGGCATGGGCTTCTGAAAAATATACTTCAATGGGTCCAACCGAGAGATGAGATAGGTGGTATAAGATGACAAGTAATGTTTCAATTTCTGCGCTACCCAAGTTAAGGTACAACACGTCCTCTCAAGTTGAGTGTACTTCACCTCGTAAGATGTGAACTTCTTGCTGAGGTAATAAATTGCCTGCTCTTTCTTTCCCATGATGTCATGTTGCCCCAATACACAGCCAAAAGAGTTATCCAAAACTGTCAGATAAAGAATCAAGGGTCTTCCCGGCTCAGGCGGGACCAACACAGGTGGACTGGCAAGATATTCCTTAATTTTGTCAAATGCGGCCTGACATTCATCGGTCCATCTGACCGCAGCATCCTTCTTTAACAGCTTAAAGATAGGCTCACAAGTCGTTGTGAGCTGGGCAATAAACCTGCTGATATAATTTAATCTCCCAAGAAAACTCATCACCTCTTTTTTGTTCTTTGGCGGCGGTAGCTCTTGAATGGCTTTGATCTTGGACGGGTCTAACTCAATACCGCGTCGACTTACCACAAACCCCAGCAGTTTCCCAGACGGGACACCAAATGCACACTTCGCTGGATTAAGCTTGAGGTTGTACCTGCGGAGCCTCTGAAAAAACTTCCTCAGGTCCTTGACATGGTCACACTGCTTCCTCGGCTTTATGATCACGTTGTCTACATAGACCTCAATTTCCCGATGTATCATGTCATGGAACATGGTGGTCATCGCCCTCATATATGTTGCCCCTGCGTTCTTCAACCCAAATGGCATGACCCTATAACAATATGTTCCCCAAGGCGTGATGAATGTCGTCTTTTCCGCATCCTCCCCATCCATCAGAATCTGGTGATAGCCCGCATAACAATCCACGAAGGAACCAATCTCATGCTTTGCGCAATTGTCAATCAATATGTGGATGTTTGGCAGTGGGAAGTTGTCTTTTGGACTCGCCTTATTGAGATCACGGTAAACAACGCACACTCTGGTCTTTCCGTCCTTCTTTGGCACAGGCACAACGTTGGCTAACCAGGTGGGATACCGCGTGACCCGGATGACCTTTGCATCAAACTGCTTGGTGACCTCTTCTTTGATTTTCACACTAATATCTGTTTTAAATTTCCTTAGCTTCTGCTTGACAGGAGGGCATGCTGGGTCGGTGGGCAATTTGTGGACCACCAAGCCGGTGCTTAAACCCGGCATATCGTCGTATGACCACGCGAAAACATCTTTGTACTCAAGCAATGATTTGATTATCTATTCTTTGAGCTGAGGTTCCAAATGGACACTTATTTTCGTTTCCCGTACATTGTCCTGATCCCCTAAATTGATTGCCTCCGTGTCATTCAGATTAGGTTTGGGTTTTTCTTCAAAATGACTTAATTATTTACTGATTTCTTCAAAGGCTTCCTCATCATCATATTCTACCTCGTCATCACACTCAATTTCTTGTATTACTATTTCAGAGTTAGATTGGCATTCAAGACTAGGCCGAAGACTCCTCATGCATGACACATCAGTGAAACCAGCATAAAAGGGACTGTACAAGAAGGAAAAGAAAGACAAAAATAAAGGCTATCAGGAATGAAAAAGGAAGGGAATTGCATTTCATTAAAATTTAAGATAACAAGGTTTAACTCGTCCAAACGGACGGAACATAGCATCCGAATTACAACCTTGGAAATAACCCAGATTAAACTGAAAGGAAATCAAAACTAACTACCAAGACTCCCTCCGGGTAGGAAGAGGAGTAGCTTCCCAATTAGTAAGCTTTGCATGGGCCCTACGAACTGCACATCTGCCTTGCTTGGACCTTCTTCTGCCTCCAGCACATTCATCTCATCAAACAGCTTCTCAAAACTCTCAATCAGCTCCTTGTCGGGTTCAACCGCAGAATTAGGCATTACCATTGCTAGGCGCTTCTTAGTACCAGGCCTGACAAAGGAACGGGAAAGACGGGGAATAGGTTTTGGAAGGGTCCATGCTCTCTTTTTCATCTTTTTAGCTCGCCTTATGTCTGTACCAGTGGGCTTGAAGCCTAAACCAAAAGTATCCAGGTTTCCAGGAAGAGATACTGGCTGTACGATGCCTTGCAAAGAAGCACCCAAGCCTTTTCCAGGTACGAATCCGTTCTTTATCATTTCCGAAGCCACCATGACGGATGCAACAGCTACCTTCGGCACAGGAATACACTCTCCTTCCGGGATCTTTTCAACTGATACCGTGTCTAAGACTTGATAAACCCATGGACCTTTGTCATCCTCAGCTTCTACGAAAGGCATAATGGTATTACACGAACTATCTTCCCCATGCACCACAATTTCCTGCCGGTCCCACTCGAATTTGACCATCTGATGTAAGGTAGATGGCACTGCTTTCGCTGCATGAATCCAGGGTCGGCCTAACAAGAGATTGTAAGAAACAGCCACGTCGAGCACCTGGAACTCCATAGTAAATTCAACCGGTCCTATCGTCAGTTCCAACACTATATCCCTGACTGTGTCCTTTCCTCCTCCATCAAATCCTCGCACGCAAATGCTATTCTTGTGGATCCTCTCACTGTCCACCTTTAACTTGTCCAGGGTGGAGAGAGGGCAGATGTTTGCACTGGACCCATTGTCAATCAGCACCCGGGTGACCACAGAGTCTTCGCATTTCACCGTGAGGTAGAGTGCTCTATTATGCTCAGTGCCTTCCAAAGGCAGCTCATAATCAGAAAATGTAACCTTGTTGACCTCGAAAATCTTGTTTGCATTCAAAATTTTCATCAATGCCTGGCGGTGCTCATCCGAGTGATCAATAATGATAGCAATGAGATCTGTGCCGGGGTCTTTCTCAGTTGTTCTACAATGGAGTAATCTTGTGCCTTCATCTTCTTCAAGAATTCTTCTGCCTCGTCTTCAGTTACGGCTTTCTTTACTGGTACTGGATTATCTTTGACAGTTTTAGCTTTTGTCAGCTCTTCAGGGGCAAATCATCTTCCTGAACGAGTCGGCCCATGGGTTTCACAAACTTCTTCTTTAACTTCCTTCACCTTATACGTCACTATCACTCGGCCGTAATTCCATGGGACGGCCTTTTCACTGATTACTGGTAACTGAGTCACTGGCTTGATGATAAGCGGCTCTGTGCGAGCCCCTTTTACAATCACAACGGGCTTGACAGCTGCCCCCGGCACCACCACTTTAGCTGGTTCTTGTTTTACTGCAGCACTGCTCAAAGTCTCCTTCTTTATCACCACAACTGGTTTGCTAACTGTCTCTTCTACCTTGATCAATGCCCTCCCTTTTGTACTAACTCAATCATATGGGTCTCGTGATGGGTTGGCAATGGATTCTGAGTGATGTTAGGCGTCTCTGGGGCTTGCACTTCAATTCGGCGGGTATCAATGAGCTCATGGATGGCCGTTTTCAAATGCCAACATTTTTCTGTGTCATGTCCCGGAGCACCCGAGCAATACTCGCAACTCACCGAGTGGTCCAGATTCCTTGGGGGAGGATTTGGCAATTTGGGTTCAATCGGACTCAACATGCCCAACTGTCTCAATCTGTAGTATAAGCTGGTGAAAGATTCACCCAACGGAGTGAAAGTCTTCTTCTTCTGCAGCCTATCATTCTTAGATGCAGGGTTGGGTCGAAAACCGGTTCCAGTGGGGTTTCTGTAGGCTCTCGGGGGTGGGTAGGTGCTTTGAGTTGGGTATGTATTCTGTGGGGTGGGTGCGCGCCATTGAGCATGGATAGGAGGCTGGGGGTATGTTTGGGCATGGTGGACAGAGAAATGGGGGATAGGGGGTGGGTAGTAGTGGTGCGGTGGGCCATGTGGGGTGTGTGGGTAGGTTTGGGGATGGGGTCGAGGTTGGTGATAATATGGTGATGGGCCCCTGGACCAAGCTCTCGATTCCACTACTGCCACATCTTCTTTCTTTTTCTTTCCCAATACCCCTCTAGTGCCGCTCTGGATGGCCTGGGTAGTTGCCTTGATCGCCGAATAGCTCATAATTTTGTTGGACTTAAGCCCCTCTTCCACCATACTTCCCGTTTTCACTACTTCGTTGAAAGTTTTTCCCACTGCTGACACCAGGTGACCATAGTAGGTGGGCTCCAAAGCCTGTAGGAAATAATCAACCATCTCGCTCTCTTTCATTGGAGGATCGACTCTTGCCGCCTGCTCTCTCCACCGGAAACCGTACTCTCTGAAGCTTTCCCCGGGCTTCTTCTCAATTTTAGTCAGTGACAGACGGTCCGGGACAATTTTGAGATTATACTGAAAGTGGCATGCAAACGCTTGGGCCAAATCATCCCAAGTGTACCATCGAGCATGATCCTGTCGTGTGTACCATTCCAAGGCTGCACCACTTAGACTTTGACTGAAGTAAGCCATCAATAACTCGTCCCTTCCCCCAGCTCCTCTCATTTTGCTGCAGAACCCCCTTAAATGGGCCACCGGATCACCGTGTCCATCATATAAATCGAACTTGGGTAACTTGAATCCCGCAGGTAACTGGACATCGGGAAACAAGCACAAATCCTTGTAGGCCACACTCACTTGACCTCCGAGACCCTACATATTTCTGAATGACTGCTCCAAGCTCTTGACCTTACGTATCATCTCCTCCTGCTCAGGGTTCTTGGGAGGCTTCTCTACTTCAGCTGAGAGATCAAAACGGGGAGTGTAGGAACATGGTTCTGGTGGTTTGAAGGTGGGTTCGGGTGGGTAATACTGGTTATCATGGGTTTGGAACAAAGGTTCGCTAGAGGATCTGTGTAAGGAGACAAGTGGAAGAGCCACAAACACAGGGGTAACTGGTGGTGGAGGACATGGTATTTGTTTGGGTGGTGGAGGTGGTGGTGTTTGGGAGGTGGTTCCGTAGTACTGCTGGTAAGCAGGGAAAGCCGGAGATGAGTACACTGTGGGAGGATCTTGAGGCTGAGCTAGTGGTGGGATGTAGGCAGGGTTAGCAGGATAGGCTGGTGGTGGATGTCCCCTTGACCAGGCCTGGTACATCTCGGCCATTTGCTGCTTCAGTTTATACGTCTCCTCTTTCATTGCATTAACGTCCACTACTTCCTCCTCTCTAGACGGGTCGACAATGCTTGCTTCTAGCTCCTGGTTGACCATGTTGGACTTATCCTTAGAGCGGGTGTTGTAGGGATGGGTTGCCAAAATGCCAGTCAACTTAACCACTTTCCTGAACTCATCAACAACAACTTTGTTAGCGGTTAGAGCATTAACAGATAGATAACCGCACATTTGGGGAATGAATGCACCTAAGAAGTTAACGGTTTCTATTATGCATTTGCTCGACTGCTTGCGTCATCCCGGCTTTCCTTATTCCCGATTGCAACTTCTTTTCTTTTCTTTTTCACTCTTGCCTTTGTTTTCTCTTTGTTCTTATTCTCCCATTCCTTCTTGTGTTGCCATTGATCTTTTCTTTTGGTTTCTTATTTTCTCTCTTTTGATTTTCTTTTCACTCTTGGTTTTCCTCTCTTTTCTTTGTATTTTCTTTCTTGTTTTTCCTCTCTTTTCTTTTCTTATTTTTCCCCTGTGTCTCCTCTCCTTTTCTTTTCCTTTGGTTATGGTCGAATCCTATGGAGATTGCCTACGTATCATGACCCAGCATGAATCAGACCGAGCGTAGTTCGTGAAAATAAATGTAAAATAGAAGCAAAAATGTTTTGGGATTTTCAATTTTATTGATAGCAAATACTTTGATTACAAAGACTCAAAACTGACAGATTAAAACAACTAACAGACTCTAATGAAGAGAAGAACTACAGACTCCACCATCCCTATTCTATTTCAAACGAAACTACAGACTCGACCAACTGACTGACTTTTAATGAAAAGAAAGTACAGACTCAGACAACTGACAGACTCTGGTAGAAAAGAAAATACAGACTCAAATGACAATCATGAATACATTAAAGCTCCTGGTGCCCGTGGGACATCGTTCGGTCTCGCCGTGGGCCTATATGCAAGTTCCCTTTGAAGTCTGTCTAGGTCACTCATTATCTGCTTCACAAATATCATCACCGATGCAAAGAAGGTGGTGCGAGTCATGTTCTCGCACACTTGGCATTTCCTAGTAATGGAGTGAGCAACGGTTAAGATTCTCTCTCTGATCCTGCCAATTTCTTGAAGCAACCGCCCTATCTGTTGGGACCTGGCCTCCAAAGTCTGCTCGGCTACCTGGTTTTGTTCCTGGAGTTGTTGCAAGTCCATTTCTAATTGTGCCAACGCCGTGTAGCAGTGCTCTCTTTCAACCTTGAATTCTTTCGCCTGTTTGATCATTTTGTTCTCAGTGGCAATGACCCTTTTCTTTAATCCCGTGACCTCATTATCGTATTCTTCTCTCAACTGCTTAACCATGCGGGCCCGTTCTTCCGCGTTTTTAGCCAATTGTTTCTGAACCCCGGCTAATTCCCTTTTTGCTTTGTTGAGGTCAAAACTGTAGTCATTCACTTTTTGCCTTAGATTTTATATAAGCTTTGCATCTTTGGCACTCCTAACGGGATTTTCGGCCGCTATCTTCATCTTTTGGATTTGGGCTCGTAAGGCTTCATTCTCTTTGGCCAATTTCTTCTTCTCACCCTCATCGGCTGCGGCTTGCACACTGTTTTCAAACTGAAGGTCTTGGACTTGCCTTTCTAATTCTCCTATTTTGGCCCTGTATTCATTTTCTTTAGCCAACCAAGCCCACTGTTCTTGCGATGATTCGGCAAACTCCTGGAGGTGAGGTCTTTTGGCCAGCCTCCCAAATGCAACTTCCCTTCTATACCAGGCATGATACTCAGGTGACACTTCCCCTTTAGATCGATCCCGTACACAGGTGTTCGCCGTCAAGTATTGACATTCGCTCCAGACCTGGCGGACCTTTGCTTCAGGAAACTGGCTGTCGGGACCAATCTCAACCACTTGGATGCTAAGATCGTCGTCTTTTGGCACTATTTGACATCTCCCGAGTTGCCTTAAAACCCGGTACGGAGCATAAGGTTGAATGCTCTTAAGACCCATCAAGAGGAAGTGCGGCCCCGCTGCTGGCATATATATGATTTCATCAACAGGTAACCATCCAAACGTCCACTCTATTTGATTGGCAGTGAGGGACCGAAAGTATGATGTCCAGCCCGTGAATCCCTCGGGCAAGCTGACCCCCTTAATCCTCGTATAAAACTCCTCTATACATGTTTTCTCTGTAGACCCATAACTCAGGACCTGAGGACGACGGCACAGGTGTTCGGTCATCCACATTTGCAATAATAGATTGCACCCCTCGAAGAAGTCTCCTCCGGCTTTGCAGGCTGTAAGAGCGCGGAAGATTTCAGCTAATATCATGGGCGCAAGAGTGCTTTTGGCTTGAGTGAGTAGAGTGCTGACGACCCCGGCTATTTTTATGTCAATGTTTCCGTCTTTCCTCGGAAATACCAAAAGCCCCAGAAAGACCACCATAAAAGCAAAACGCCTATGTTCTTCCCATTTTTGGCGGTTTCCTTTGCTACATATCTTGTTTTCTGGGTTGTTGAACCCTCCTATGTGGCCATATCTGTGGTATATGAAGTGTGGAGTACAAAAGCCATTCGCCAGATCTGTGTTGTGGACCGTCCTGCTTATCTTCAGTGAGTCTAAGAATCTGTGCACAGCTACAGTTCTCGGGGCAACCAAATACTTATGTCTTAAAGGAACCTCATCATTTCCGATGTAGCCAGCTATTTCTTCTAAGGTCGGGGTAAGTTCAAAGTCTGAAAAATGGAACACGTTGTGTGCCGGGTCCCAGCATGTGACCAATGCTCTGATAATGTCTCCCCGAGGCACAATCTCCAACAAACCGGTAAGCCCTTTCAAATATTTTTTGACTTCATCTTGCCCTTCTCCTCCTAGGTCGTTCCACCACAGACGCAACTCCAAAGGGATTTTATGCATGATTGAGAAAGGTTCATTTTGAATCGTGCTCATCCTGCACATTTATTAAGGTGATTTAATCACTAATTTTGACCTAAAAAGGAAAAATGACACTATTTGTTTTCAAATTTCCAATTTAAGACAAATAGCCGGTTTTGCAGATACGGCCTTTCAGCACTTCGGGGAGAAGATTTTAAGGCTGTGCCCGCTAACCGTTGAAAATGACCCAAGGTGGCTGTTCTCGCAAAAACAGCCTTCCAGCGCCCTTTTAGGGACATGCGGCTTGTTTTAGACAAGAATGGCCTCACCTGACTTATTCATGACAAAACTAAAACTTTTGTTATTTTTTGGCTACTTTTGTAAAAGGGAAGTTGGACCCGATGGGGGTTGCCTACGTATCCCACACCCTGTGGGAATCAAACTGGCGTAGTTCGGGCAAATAAAACTAACTATTTTCGAAAACAAAACTCTTTTTTTTGTTTTGTTGGCAAATACACTATTTCCGAAAGCAAGACAAACTAACTTGAAAATAAAACTCTTTTTGTTTTTCTTTTCCATTGGCAAACAAAACAAACTAAAAAAAATACTTTTCTTTTTTCTTTCATTTTTCTCAAAAATCCGGCAGAATTTCGGCACTACTTGGACATTGGTTTTTCTAATATAGGTAATTAACTCTCTACACTGCTATTTTCTCTTTTCCCCTTTTTGTTTTTCAATTTTTCCAGATATTCAAAGTCGGTCAGCATGCGAGTCCAAAACAGATAAATGCACAAGTAGGATGCATCAGGATGGTCTATTATTCCGGGTACACCTGTCCTAGACGGACCCAACCCCCGTGTTGAGTCCCCTAAGTCATATGCACGTGATGCAAATAAGCGTTCCTACTAGGGATCCGGCATGAGGTCAAGTTATTCTAGGTTCAAAACCTGGGTATAGGTTCTAGACTGTGTACCCGAGCGGACAACTCGAGTCGAGGAGGGGGCTACGTACCGGGGAACCAAAAGGCCATCCGGCTTAGTAACTTGTCCGGCCTCTTTCTTATTTTAAGGTATGACACTAACAGAATAGGGAGTCTCCACCAGTGAGCACACTCCCCGGAGATGAGAAGAGAAGGGTTTCGTAACAACTCTATATATNATCGTATTCTTCTCTCAACTGCTTAACCATGCGGGCCCGTTCTTCCGCGTTTTTAGCCAATTGTTTCTGAACCCCGGCTAATTCCCTTTTTGCTTTGTTGAGGTCAAAACTGTAGTCATTCACTTTTTGCCTTAGATTTTATATAAGCTTTGCATCTTTGGCACTCCTAACGGGATTTTCGGCCGCTATCTTCATCTTTTGGATTTGGGCTCGTAAGGCTTCATTCTCTTTGGCCAATTTCTTCTTCTCACCCTCATCGGCTGCGGCTTGCACACTGTTTTCAAACTGAAGGTCTTGGACTTGCCTTTCTAATTCTCCTATTTTGGCCCTGTATTCATTTTCTTTAGCCAACCAAGCCCACTGTTCTTGCGATGATTCGGCAAACTCCTGGAGGTGAGGTCTTTTGGCCAGCCTCCCAAATGCAACTTCCCTTCTATACCAGGCATGATACTCAGGTGACACTTCCCCTTTAGATCGATCCCGTACACAGGTGTTCGCCGTCAAGTATTGACATTCGCTCCAGACCTGGCGGACCTTTGCTTCAGGAAACTGGCTGTCGGGACCAATCTCAACCACTTGGATGCTAAGATCGTCGTCTTTTGGCACTATTTGACATCTCCCGAGTTGCCTTAAAACCCGGTACGGAGCATAAGGTTGAATGCTCTTAAGACCCATCAAAAGGAAGTGCGGCCCCGCTGCTGGCATATATATGATTTCATCAACAGGCAACCATCCAAACGTCCACTCTATTTGACTAGCAGTGAGGGACCGAAAGTATGATGTCCAGCCCGTGAATCCCCCGGGCAAGCTGACCCCCTTAATCCTCATATAAAACTCCTCTATACATGTTTTCTTTGTAGACCCATAACTCAGGAACTGAGGACGATGGCACAGGTGTTCGGTCATCCACATTTGCAACAATAGATTGCACCATTCGAAGAAGTCTCCTCCGGCTTTGCAGGCTGTAAGAGCGCGGAAGATTTCAGCTAATATCATGGACGCGAGAGTGCTTTTGGCTTGAGTGAGTAGAGTGCTGACGACCCCGGCTATTTTTATGTCAATGTTTCCGTCTTTCCTCGGAAATACCAAAAGCCCCAGAAAAACCACCATAAAAGCAAAACGCCTATGTTCTTTCCATTTTTGGCGGATTCCTTTGCTACATATCTTGTTTTCCGGGTTGTTGAACCCTCCTATGTGGCCATATCTGTGGTATATGAAGTGTGGAGTACAAAAGCCATTCGCCAGATCTGTGTTGTGGACCGTCCTGCTTATCTTCAGTGAATCTAAGAATCTGTGCACAGCTAGAGTTCTCGGGGCAACCAAATACTTATGTCTTAAAGGAACCTCATCATTTCCGATGTAGCCAGCTATTTCTTCTAAGGTCGGGGTAAGTTCAAAGTCCGAAAAATGGAACACGTTGTGTGCCGGGTCCCAGCATGTGACCAATGCTCTGATAATGTCTCCCCGAGGCACGATCTCCAACAAACCGGTAAGCCCTTTCAAATATTTTTTGACTTCATCTTGCCCTTCTCCTCCTAGGTCATTCCACCACAGACGCAACTCCAAAGGGATTTTATGCATGATTGAGAAAGGTTCATTTTGAATCGTGCTCATCCTGCACATTTATTAAGGTGATTTAATCACTTATTTTGACCTAAAAGGGAAAAATGACACTATCTTTTTTTTCAAATTTCTAATTTAGAACAAACAGCCGGTTTTGCAGATACGGCCTTTCAGTACTTCGGGGAGAAGATTTTAAGGTTGTGCCCGCTAACCGTTGAAAATGACCCAAGGTGGCTGTTCTCGCAAAAACAGCCTTCTGGCGCCCTTTTAGGGACATTCGGCTTGTTTTAGACAAGAATGGTCTCGCCTGACTTATTCAAAATTAAAATTTTGGTTATTTTTGGCTACTTTGCAAAAAGGGAAGTTGGACCCGATGGGGGTTGCCTACCTATCCCACACCCTGTGAGAATTAAACTGGCGTAGTTCGGGCAAACACAACAAACTATTTTTGAAAGCAAGACTCCTTTTTTTTCTCTTTCATTTTCCATTGGCAAATAAAACAAACTATTTTTTGAAAACAAGACTCTTTTTTTTCTTTTCTTCTTTTTCCATAAAACAAACTATTTTTGAAAACAAGACTCCTTTTTTTCTCTTTCATTTTCCATTGGCAAATAAAATAAACTATTTTTGAAAACAAGACTCTTTTTTATATTTTCTTTTCAGCGACTCCTAAAACAAACTATTTTGAGAATAAACTCTTTTTTTTCATTTTTCATTGGTAAATAAAACTAATTATTCTTGAAAATAAGACTCTCTTTTTTTCTCTTTTCATTTTCCATTGGTAAATAAAACAAACTATTTTTTTTTAAAGACAAGACTCTTCTCTTTTTTTTTCCTTCTTTTTCTATTTGTTTCAAAAATTCGGCAGAGTTTCGACGCTATTTGGACATTGGTTTTTTTCCAAATAGGTAATTATCTCTCTTTAACCCTCATATCGCTATTTCCTTTAAAAGCTGGTCAGCATACAAATCCAAAACAGATAAATGCACAAGTAGGATGCATCAGGATGGTCCATTATTCCGGGTACACCTGTCCTAGACGAACCCAACCCCTGTGTTGAGTCCCCTAAGTCAAAATGCACGTGATGCAGATAAGCGTTTCTACTAGGGATCCGGCATGAAGTCAAGTTATTCTAGGTTCAAAGCCTGAGTATATGTTCTAGACTGTGTACCCGAGCGGACAACTCGAGTCGAGGAGGGGGCTACGTACCGGGAACCAAAAGGCCATCCGGCTTAGTAACTTGTCCGGCCTCTTTCTTATTTTAAGGTATGACATTAACAGAATAGGGAGTCTCAACCAGTAAGCACATCCCCGGAGATGAGAAGAGAAGGGTTTCGTAACAATTTTATATATACAATTCAGATAATATCAAAGCGGTAAAACATTTAGCACATATAGCATGGAACATGTAGAAAAATCAGATAAAGCCAAATATAACAATTTAACTGAGCTCGAATTCTTGAACCCTGAACCGAAATTCTGGGTTCTTGTCCCCAGTAGAGTCGCCAGAGCTGTCACACCTCCTTTTTCCTACACCCCACAAGGGTGTAAAGGAGTTTTTCCAATTAAAGGACAATCGAAACGGGATTTATTATTAAAAATTTAGAGTCGCCACTTGGGAGATTAATGGTGTCCCAAGTCACCGGTTGAATCCCGTATCGAGGAAATTATTGACTCTGTTTAACAGTCCGCGAACCAGAAATCCGAGTAAGGAATTCTGTTAACCCGGGAGAAGGTGTTAGGCATTCCCAGGTTCCGTGGTTCTAGCACGGTCGCTCAACTGTCAAATTTGGCTTATTTATTTGATATTAGCACATGTTTTAATCTATGTGCTTGTTAACTTTGAACCGCTTTTATTATTATTATTATTATTTTAACAGAGAATTGCAACGTCGTGAAAATACGTCTCGAACCACGTCACATAAATGCACCTGTGGTTTTTGACACGCTTCAACTTCGTTGAGATTTGGATTTGGGTCACATAAATGTGCACCCGGGTTTAGGAAGGTAATATTATTAAATGTCGGGCCTAAAGCAACTAGCGTATTATTAACTTTGCGGGAAGCCATGAACTTCGCTAAATGGCACGTCCCGAGGTCTAAAATATTTTTATGTAAGTATTTAAAGAGGGCCACGCAATTCATGTATTTTTATTTGGTGCAACGCACCTCATTTTTATTTAAGGCTATCCTAAAAGAGGCTACGGTTCTCTATTAAGGGATTGTCTCTAAAGGACCCTGATTAATTGGTATTGTTTAAGAACTACTATACTTTAGGTCCATGACTTTCATATAATTCGAAACCTCAGCAATTTTCTTTGGGCTTCAGGCTGAGCCCAGGAAGAAAGACTACACAGTCAGATTCATGTTGGGCTTCGTACAGATGGATTTCAGGCCCAAACTTAACAATTGGATTCAACAATTTGCAAGTAGTGGAGCTATTTCAAACTTACTCAAATCAACTGACAATCTTAAATCAAACACACTTACCTGAACATCAGCAATCTCTATATTGAAATGCTGGTTTCTGTTTTTAAACCTTTACACATGGAATTTCGTACCTCATGAAACTTAATCATCTCAATAAAACCCAAAACAGCTTGACATCTAAACTGATCAGATTTGATTTTTAATTCTAAAGCTCAGATTTCCTTATCTATTTATCTACTGGTGAGTTTCCGGATATCAACAGTGGGTTACACTTCATTTATCACTAAGGGTTTAAAAAATGGAAACAGGGACTGAATTCAACGAAATAATCATGAATGTAAACATCAAGTGTATAGACTAAACAGCTCGATTACATAGTTAAACTATTATGACCTTCAAAGTTTACTGGCATACCTATTTAGTATTCCAAACAGTGTACTAATTATAGTTATACATGAACATGTTAATTGCCCAAATCCAAAGCAGAACAACTAGACTCAACAGTGAATCAGCATCTAACATTTGAGTTGATAGAATTCGACTAGCATTGAAGAGGGAGAATGTGAACATAAATCCTGCCTGAATTAATCCAACAGCCCAAACTAAACAAATGTATCAACTCACAGTCCATGTTTAGGTACAGCATGAGAACTTAACTACTTAGACAGAATCTGACTCAACTATACATACGAGTAAATGCAGATAACAGAACAGGATGTAACTGGCATGAAACAAAATTGAAGACGCAGTTGAGCTTCCATTTCAAATCTGAAATCAAATACTACATCACCAAATGTTCAGGGAGTGTACCTGGAAGTTAGAATAAAATGTGGATAAATAGAGGT
>NW_017680282.1:2302-14016 GCF_001879085.1 Nicotiana attenuata | reverse complement strand
ATGTCTCTATGCTCGTTCGAGGACGAACGATTATTTTAAGAGGGAGAGGATGTAATGACCCAGCCAGTCGTTTTGAGAGTATTAGCCTAGATCCCCTATTTATTGCTTCCTCTGTTTCATTGTATGCTTAACTGACTTGCCGGGTTGCTTGGTGTCAGGTTCGGGAGAGTTTCGGAGTGGAATGGGACACATAGTCCCTATGTTTGAAGTTTGAGTTGTAAGAGTTGATCGTAATTTAACTTGTTTGAAGATGACTTCGTAACAGAGTTTTGTCGGTTCCAATAGCTTCGTATGGTGATTCTGTTCTTAGGAGCGCATCCGGATGTGGATTTGGAGATCCTTAGTCATTTCGGGGATAGTTGGCGAAAGTTGGAAATTTGAGGATTTTTGATAGTAAACCTTGTTTGATACACAATTTGAAAAGAAATGTCGCTATCCGTTATTAGAGTAGTGAGTGGCATGTCCTGGCCTCCAGGATTAGCCATTGGGGGGACCATCGACTGCAGACATTTCAAGCATGTCGAGGCTTCTTTAGGTAACGAGTTCAGCACTATATTCCGTGCCTTTGCTATCTTTACAAGTGCATTTGCAAAATGAGCATGGTTTTGTAGCAAGAACCACAAAGCCATGACTAACACGGACTCAGCTGGATTGCGATACAGGATCATGACCAGCCGCATGAACAGTTCTCTATCATTAAAATGGAAAGAGTGAAGGTCTTTCAAGGTAATTTTTGGAGATGCCATTATTGAAAAAAGGAACGGAACTAGGAGAACNGGAACTACGTTTGATCTGATTCCTTTTAAGGATATGTAGGCAGCCTTACTCTGAGGTTCGGTCCCATCAAAATAAAAATCCAAAATTCTGCAGACTCAAAGAAACTGGGCTAGAAGTTTTAGTTTTGCAAAAGATCTGATGCCAAAAGTTATAATTTTGAACCTTTTCATCTTAAATTATCTTGAGCCTTCATGCCACCCTTTTTTTCTAACCCTGTCCAAAAGCCTACCCTACGGTCCAAAGAAAGACCTTCCGATCAATCTTTGAGGATGCCAAGTCAAGCGAGATAGAGGTATGATTTACATCATGGGTAACACTTTGTTCATGGGCACAAGGAAAGATGAATAAAATAAGAGAATATTATTGGTGAAAACCCTCACGGGCATTGTAAGCCGATGTTGAGCTGAGAGAAAATTTAAAATGAGAGAGTTTTATTGGTCAAAATCCTCGCGGGCACCGTGAGGCGACGGTGAGTTGAGAGATGAAGAAATGAGAGAGGCTTGTTGGTGAAAACCCTTCGAGGCACTACTAGTCGAATGGAGATCATGGACTTCGCCGAGAAATTGGGTCATTGAAAGCCCGATTTTGAAGTATGAAAGCATGACGTGAACTTAAAGTGTGATTGGTTGGAAGGATTAGGCTGATCAATCCGAAATGCATATCATGACCATTGGATCCAGCTGCTTCACTCAGATAAGTCTCTTTTCCATTCTTCTTCAAATAGTCATCTTTGTTCGAAATTTTTCCTTTCATTCCTAATTCCCAAAGTCATTTCACTTTGTTCTATTTTTCTAAGTCTCTTTCAATTTAGTCTTTGTTAAACAAGCAAGAAAGGATTTAAAATCCTACTACCGCTTTTTAATTGCACAAAGCGAAGCTCGGCCAAGCACATCACAAATGACATGATTCGGAAGGAGCAATATGGTGATAACTGATGTTCAGGGGGAATAAGTGATTCTTGAATTTTGAGGAAATGCAAAGGTTCAACAATTGCCAGAATAAAAATGCAATACAACAAGTGAGTGTAAGAGATTCAGGTCATTCAGAGGTTTGTGTGGTCAAGGCTCGAAGGCTCGACCAGGAGGTATTCATTGTTGGCCCGAAGCAGCTAATCAAAATGAAGCATGGCAGTGGTAGAATCATACACTTTCAGCAAGGATTCCACAAACTAACCACCACATTTTCAAACCGACGAGATTTTCTTTCTTTGAAACAGGTGCAAGAAATTTTGTTTGCTCTGCAGGAAACCCCACGAGGAAAGCATGTTCCAGGTAAGTTTAGTTTTAAGTTTTCAGGATCCTCCTCGATAATGAGATCTAATTTCAAGTATGCAGAACCCTCCTAGATAATGGGATTTAGTTTTAAGTTTTCAGCACCTCCCCGGATAATGAAATGTAGTTTTAAACTTTCAGGACCCTCCTGGAAAATTGGATTTAGTTTTAAGTTTTCAGGGCCCTCCTGGATAATGGGATTTAATTAACACTCACAAATGTTCCTGGTACAAACTGGGGCAGAAAATTTTCTTTGTTTTGTCTATTTTGTTGTAATTGCAGGTACCCACCTGGAGAACGAGGATATTTACTTCAAGAATTTTAAATTTAGTTTTGGTAGCAAGCACAAAACTAGAGAATGAGAGAATTCATTTCAAGTTTTAAGTCAGTAGCAGGCGTCCACATGGAGAACGAGAAAATTCATTTAAGAGTCATTCTAATTTTCAAATCAGTAGCAGGCGCCCACCTGGAGAATAAGGGAATTCATTTCAAGTTTTAAGTCAGCAGTAGGCGCCCACCTAGAGAACGAGGGAATCTATTTCAGAGTCATTTCAATTTTCAAGTCAGTAGTAGGCGCCCACCTGGAGAACGAGGTAATTCATTTCAGAGTCATTTCAATTTTCAAGTCAGTAGCAGTCGCCCACTTGGAGAACAAGGGAATTCATTTAAGAGTTATTTCAATTTTCAAGTCAGTAGCAGGTGCCTACCTAGATGTAACGACCCTACTGGTCGTTTTGAGCAATTTCATCCAGTTCGGCAGTTTGAGTTAACGAGTAGCTTCATACTATGTGTATCGACTTGCGTGCGCAGTTCGGGCGTGAAACCGAAAAGCTTTTATGTGAAAATATGAAAAATATAGTAATTTCTAGAGTTAAAATTTAGTTTTTAGTTGACTTTAGTCAAAATTTTTGGTAAATGGACCCGGATCTCTGTTCCGATGATCCCGAGAGGTCTGCGGTAAAATATGGGACTTGGGCGTATGCCCGGAATTGAATTCCGAGGTCCCTAGCCTTAGAAAACTATTTTTGAAGAAAATTATTGTGCTGGTTTTTAAAGGAAATAAATAAATGAATTAATATTTTAACTCGTTAGTATCGGACCCGTATTTTGGTTCTGGAGCATGGTACAAGTTTGTTATAATATTTAAGTCCTATCTGTGAAATTTGGTGAGAATCGGAATTGATTTGACGTGATTTGGACGTCCGGTTTAAAAGTTAGAAAATCATGAATTTTGAGGTAAAATTCACAGTTTTTGATGTTATTTTGATGATTTGATAGCACGAGCAAGTCCGTATGATATTTTTAGACTTGCGTGCATGTTTGGTTTGGAGCACCGAGGGCTTGGGTGAGTTTCAGATAGGTTAGGCTATGTTGCGCTTGTTTTTGGACGCTTCATCGTCGTTTTTTCAAATAAAAATGATACCATATTGAGCAAATGAGATCCAAATTCAGTTTTTATTGAACAATTAGATCCCTATCGAAATTACGGAGCCATAGGAAAAAGACTCATCGAATTTGGACATCGTATGAGGAAGTTATGCTCATTTTCGTGTCGGGAAAAATTGTTGATTTCTGGTGGGGTCGCAAATGCGAACTTTTTCATCGCAATTGTGATGCCAGTTCGCAAATGTGATCTTTTTGTCGCAAATGCGACTTCTGCCAGCCCTGCCTTGTTCGCAAATTGCGTGGGTCGCAAATGCGACATCTGAGGCCTGTTAAGTGAGATTTTTGACGAGATTTTCACCCATTTTTCGATTTTTCTCAAACCCTAAACCTCCATAGGCGATTTTCCAAAGACACAAACTTCTCCAAATCATTGGTAAGTGTCTCTAATCAATTTCCAACTATATTTTGTGATTATATCTTAGATTTAACATCAAATTCATGAGAATCTAAAGGAAAATTTGGGAAAACTTGTGAAATCTTTCAAAAATGTAAATTGATGATTTGAATGACCAAATGGTATCGAAATTAGATAATTTTTGTATGGGTGAACTCGTAGCGTAATGGGTGTTCAGTTTCATTAATTTTGTCAGGTTCCGAGGTGGGGGCTCGGGGAGTTGACTTTTTGCAAATTGTATAAGAATCATAGTTTTGTCAATTGAAATTGTTTTCTCTTGCATTGTTTGATGTATTCAAGTCATTTTTGGCTAGATTGAGTCGAGCGTTGATGAATCGTTAAAGGAAAAGCTAAATTATGTACTGAATTGGCCGGGTTGAGGTAAGTATATTGTCTAACCTTGTGTGGGGACTTCCCCTTAGGATTTAAGTCTTCTATGTTGATTGTAGTCCGTGTACGCGAGGTGACGGGTGCATGTTCGAACTTATTTGTTGAAAGTTGGCCTTTTACAGTTCTTAGGTCCTTGTATTCACTAAGTATGAAGTCGTTCTTGATATGATTGAGCTTCCATTTACTAGTTTCACCTCTACATGCTTTAATTGGAATTAATTGCTTTATGATTCATTCTTATTGCCTATTAGACTCTTATTTTGCATAATTGAAGATTTTTACCTCTTCTATTGTCATGCTATCTTTCATACCTGTAATTCTTTAGTCTTAATTGAGGTTATGATTATCTTTCCGCTGCTCATCCTTAATTGAAATTGTTGTATATTCTTCGTAAATTGCCCAACCTTAAACGAAGTTTAGGTATCCTATATTTAGTTGACATTTCCTTATTTGGAATTATTTGATTCGTGTTAGCTTCATTTTTGTTGAACTACATATTGTGGGATCGTTGCTTCACATTATTTTCTCCCTTGTTGAGCTGTTCTTATTACGCTTAATATTCTTTATTGTGGTTATTCCTTGTGAGCTAGTTTTACCGTCTCCTTGTGACCGAAAGTTCTCGAGTTGATTTACTTGTTGTGTTCTTGTATTATTGTCATTGTTGTTGTGGTACTTGTTGTGGTGGTGCGGAAGGTTTCTGCCGTGCGGTTGTTGATATTGTGATGCACGAGGTTTCTACCGTATTGTTATGGGGTTGCACGAGGTTTCTGCCGTGCTATTGCTACTATTGACATATTGCACATGTGACGTGACAAGGCGAGATATGTATATATATACTTATATGTGGGTTGCGCATGTGGCAAGACAAGGTGGAAACATTATGATGCACGTGTGGCGAAACAAGGCGGGCACTTATTATGTTATTATTTGCGCACGTGGCGAGACAAGGTGGGTTATGTCAGGGGTTGATTGTGATGATTTGAGAAGGTCTGGGGGCATTCTTTCTGTTTGATATTGTGTTGTGGTATGCTTACCTGTATGAGTTTTATCTCGTGGAAGTTGTGAGAAACCATCTTATGTGTCGTCCGTTATTTTCCATATGCTTATTAGCTGGTCGAAAATATGTTAAAGCACTTGCACAAGCATACACGTAGTTGAACACTCCCACTGGATATGAAGTTCTCCTGATACTTATGAGTATAGATGTACATGCTCGTCTACTAGTCATATATGTGAGAGTAGCTCTAGTTTGTAAGTGAGTCATCAGCGTGACCATGAGTTGTGATGGGGCACAAGATGCCAAGTGTTAGGGTTCAGGTATTGGGACCCGTGAGCTGTAAGTTGTTCAAGGTTCGGTATTTCGTGGAGTCTGTAGGCTAAGACTTGATGTGAACACTGTCGTAGGTTCTGAGTTATTGCTTACCTTTACTGTATTTGTGATTTAAGTTTTGGGTTTGTGATTTCGCTCGCTCTTCTATGTCATTATTATGGTATTTCTGCTGTCACTTGCTATTTTTCTTCCCTTACTGTGATTGTTATATTGTTAGCCATAGTGTGTAGTCTTTATATGTATACATCATGTTCCGTTGTTCCTATGCTTATAGTTGTATAGTTTATTAGACCGGTAGGTGTCTTGACTATTCCTTGTCACTACTCTACCGAGGTTAGTCTTGATACTTACTGGGCACCGCTGTGGTGTGCTCATGCTACTCTTCTGTACATTTTTGTTGTGCAGATCCAGGTGTCGATCGTTAGTAGCTGTGCGGACCTTTGCCGAGGAGACTCAAGGTAAACCTGCTGCTGCGTTCGCAGGCTTCGGAGTCACCTTCTTACTTGTATTCAACTATTTTCACTCCTTTCCAAACAGTTTATATTGAAGTGGTAGCCAACTCTGTAGAGCTTATGACTTGTACTACCGTATTTTTGGAATATGCTCATTGTATAAAGGATTCATTCCAGATAAATTTTAAGATGTTATTTATTATTGTTATTCTTCTGTAAATATTAGGCTTACCTAGTCCTTAAGACTAGGTGCCGTCACGAAACCCAACGGAGGGGAAATTGGGTCGTGACAAATTGGTATCAGAACTCTAGGTACATAGGTTCTATGAGTCATTAGAAGGTTTAGTAGAGTCTTACGGATCGGTACGGAGACGTCTGCACTTATCTTCGAGAGGCTATAGAACTATTAGGATAACCTCCAATTCTTCATTCCTTATCGTGCGATATTGATTCAGCTCGAAACATATAACTTATTTTCCTTTACATCCACTCGTGTGTAATATTACGCTCTCGATGTCTACTATGCGCCAGTGGTTCATGATGCTACAGACATGCTACGAAGGAGTCAGGGATGCTCAGGCATTGCCTCGACGTGTTGTCCAGACTGAAGATACAGAGGCATTGAGAGACTATTCAGTTGTTCGTATTGAGGCGCAGCGGTTTCCGGCGTTTGATTGATGAGTGCGAGCTTGGGAAGGTTTAATTGGTTGACTGGTTGTCGCGATTGTGGCAAGGCCACGAAGTGGGTGTTGATTGGGAATAGTTGGTGGTATTGGAGTACCTTGTGATTTGTGTTGTACGAGCTTTGAAGGTTAGTTTTGCGGATCATCAAACATTGTTTTCTATGGCTTTGCGCCAAGTGGAAGAGTTCAATAGCGTCATTCAAATTGCAGAGTTAGATTTATATCAGATTTGGCCTGAGGTATGTGTCTATATGGTATTAGTGGGTTCCCGGATTTTGTGTATGACCAAGGTCTGAGATCTTGCATGGGATGATGTTGGAGCTTACAGTGCTTCCGTGTCATTAATGGATCTACATATCAGCATCAAGGTGAGTCGGAGGAACAACTTCAGTTTTAGATAAGGTCTATTCAGCGTAGGTGCCGTGGTTGCGGCAGGACGGGGTGCTTCAGAGGAAATGCAGTGGTTTATAAGCTTATGGGCTACGCGGTTCATTTTAGGATCACCTGTATTTGGGACTTTGATTGGGATTATTGCATATCGACTATCCGAAGAAATGGGTCAGCATAGCGATGAAGTAAATGGTCCTTTGAATAGGAATTCTCTACTGGCATTTGTGGCAGCACTCTTGGATTGGACGGTTTGTGTGACTCAGTTGAGTTAGGGAGGTGCAATCCTGATGGCTTAGTTGCGAACAGGCAGATCTCGGAGAGTTCTCGGTGGTTTGGCAACAACTTGAGTTGGCTGTCTACTATGAGCGTAAGGAATATGTGGTACATTGCGGTTTTCTCCTGGATCAGTATTTGGAATTTATAGAGTGTGGCATTGTTGGCTATCATATGTGAGGAGTGTGCATTTTTGGAAAGGACCTTGAGTTTTGTTTTGCGTGCGTGGCTAGTAGCATGGTGATTACTGGGTTTGAGGTTTTCGAGGTTCATGTTTTGTTACGCAGACAGAAATCCTATATGGGTGCTTCAGCAGAATGATAGGGTGTGAGTGATATATCATCCATTCAATTTTCGTAGTTGAGTTGGGTATGGAAATCTTGGTATTCCTGAGGTTTGGGCTAGATGCCCTCATATGGGGACTATTTCCGTTTGCAGATTGTGAAGAAATGTTGAGAATGAGGTAATTAGTAGCATGTATTATCGATAGGTTGTTGTGGATCTTTTTGAAGAATATTTATCTAATTAGGAAGGATCAGGATTTGGTTGTGGGCTATTTAGAGGATCAGCGAGAATATGTATATTGTGTCAGATCAAGTTTGTGTGCCTCTGTAAGATTGTCATTTTGGTTATGTGATCAGGCAGAAGGGATATTATTTGTGCCCCTAGCCTATGTTATGTGCTACTCTTTTATGTTGTGTTAGGCGGTGAGGTTGTATGATTATACCCCACGCATGTTGTAACTCTGTTCAGGCCTTATGGCGAGGCGGGCAAGATATCCCTCGTGATGTTGATTTACTCATTTCACCTTATATGTGCTTGCTTCTCTCATATTTTATTACTTCTATTCATTGTCTCACAGTTTTACTTGTGTGCTCTGTTGTGCCTGATATCAATATTTATGTGATCAGTGGACCCGAGCATTTTGGCTTGATAAGTATTTAGGAGCGGGCTGCGCGCCGCAACGGATGTTATGTGGGGTACCCTTTCATTGTGTTTATTTGATGTTGTGTTTTACCTCTGTGGGATGATTTGATGAAACACTATACTTTTGTTGTCACACATGTTGTACTTGTTAGATAATTATTATACTTGGCTTTCCCTTATTTGTGCTCCATAATTTAGTTATTGCTGGTTTGGTGTACGAAATGTGTGGTGTGAGAATCCGTGTGGTTCCGTGGTGAGTTGTTAGTTGGATGCTTGTACTGGCTGAGATAAGGTTCTTAGACCTTAGATTTGTACTATGGTATTGGGGGTGAGGAGTGCTTGGATGTATGTGGTTGTTTCTGCTAAGAGTTGGGTAATGGCCCTTGGCGAGCGAGAGAGTTTCTTGACTTGTTGACTTCATGAGCAGCTATGGATATCCGCATGTTTCTTTATCATGGGCAGTGTTGTGGAGGTCCAGAACAAGGTTATATTCAATGTCAGGTGTATTGCCGGCATCCAGGATGTTATTTGAACAGCTATGGTGGTAAGAGGTTATTGCTTCAGGAATTTGAGTTGTGTGGAACAACATGTGCTTGTATTCTGGATTGGAATTTTGGCTCGATTCAGCTTGTTCAGGTTCATGCAGTGTGATGATGTGGGATTCGGGTCCTATGATGAATTTCAGCCGTTAAGGTTTGGGTTCTGTCCTAAGGTTATGGACTAAGGATGAGGTGAGACCATCAGTTAAGTTGCATTGTCAGTCCTACATAGGTTTGGGTGATGGGGAATCGCCTCGGGTGTATGTATGAGGAGCTTATGCAGTGGTTCGATGGCTTTGGAACAACTCTGGGAACGTTCTAGGACGAACGTATGTTTAAGTGGAGGAGGATGTAATGACCCGACTGTCGTTTTGAGCAATTTCATCCGGTTCGGCAGTTTAAGGTCACGAGTAGCTTCATACTATGTGTATTGACTTGCGTGCGCAGTCCGGGTGTGAAACCGAAAAGCTTTTATGTGAAAATATAAAAAATATAGTAATTTCTAGAGCTAAAATTTAGGTTTTAGTTGACTTTGGTCAACATTTTTTGTAAACGGACCTGGATCTGTGTTCCGACGATCCCGTGAGGTCTGCGGTAAAATATGGGATCGGGCGTATTTCCGGAATTGAATTCCGAGATCCCTAGCCTTAGAAAATAATATTTGAAGAAAATTGTTGTGCGGGTTTTTAAAGGAAATAAATAAATGAATTAATGTTTGAACTCGTTGGTATCGGGCCCGTATTTTGGTTCCGGAGCCTGGTACAAGTTTGTTATGATATTTAAGTCCTATCTGTGAAATTTGGTGAGAATCGGAATTGATTTGACGCGATTTGGACGTACGGTTGAAAAGTTAGAAAATCATGAGTTTTGTGGTTAAATTCATTGTTTTGATGTTATTTTGATGATTTGATCGTACGAGCAAGCCCGTATAATATTTTTAGACTTGTGTGCATGTTTGGTTTGGAGCCCTGAGGGCTTGGGTGGGTTTCAGATAGGTTTAGGCTATCTTGCGCTTGTTTTTGGATGCTTCATCGTCGTTTCTTCAAGCAAAAATAATACCACATTGAGCAAATGAGATCCAAATTTAGTTTTTATTGAACCATTAGATCAATATCGAAATTACGGATCCATAGGAAAAAAAATCATCGTATGATGAAGTTATGCTCATTTTCGTGTCGGGAAAAATTGCTGGTTTCTGGTGTGGTCGCAAATGCGAACTTTTTCATCGCAATTGTGATGCCAGTTCGAAAATGCAATCTTTTCTTCGCAAATGCGACTTCTGCCAGCCCTTCCTTCTTCGCAAATTGCGTGGGTCGCAAATGCGACATCTGAGGCCTGTTAAGTGAGACTTTTGACGAGATGTTCACCCATTTTTCAATTTTCTCAAACCCTAAAGCTCCATAGGCGATTTTCCAAAGACCCAAACTTCTCCAAATCATTGGGTAAGTGTCTCTAATCAATTTCTAACTATATTTTGTTATTATATCTTAGATTTAACATCAAATTAATGAGAATCTAAAGGAAAATTTGGGAAAAATTGTAAAATCTTTCAAATATGTAAAATGATGATTTGAGTGACCAAATGGTATCGGAATTAGATAATTTTTGTATGGCTGAACTCGTAGCGGAATGGGTGTTTGTTTTTTGTAAATTTTGTCAGGTTCCGAGGTGCGGGCTCGGGGAGTTGACTTTTTGCAAATTGTATAAGAATCATAGTTTTGTCAATTGAAATTGTTTTTTCTTGCATTGTTTGATGTATTCAAGTCATTTTTGGCTAGATTGAGCCGAGCATTGATGAATCGGTAAAGGAAAAGCTATATTGAGTACTGAATTCGCCGGATTGAGGTAAGTATCTTGCCTAAGCTCGTGTGGGGGACTTTCCCTTAGGATTTGAGTCTTCTATGTTGATTGTAGTCCGTGCGCGAGGTGACGAGTGCCTGCTCGGACTTATTTGTGGAAAGTTGGCCTTTTAGAGTTCTTAGGTCCTTGTATTCACTGAGTATGAAGTCGTTCTTGATATGATCAAGCTTCCATTTACTAGTTTCACCTCTACATGCTTTAATTGAAATTAATTTCTTTATGATTCATTCTTATTGCCTATTTGACTCTTATTTTGCATAATTGATGATTTTTACCTCTTCTATTGTCATGCTATCTTTCATAACTGCTTGTATTTATTGGAAATCATTATTATCTTTCCTGTAATTGTTTTGTCTTAATTGAGGTTATGATTATCTTCCCGCTGCTCATCCTTAATTGAAATTGTTGTATATTCTTCGTAAATTTCCCAACCTTAAACGAAGTTTAGGTATCCTATATTTAGTTGACATTTCCTTATTTAGAATTATTTGATTCGTGTTAGCTCCCTTATTGTTGAACTACATATTGTGGGATCATTGCTTCACATTATTTTCTCCCTTATTGAGCTGTTCTTATTACGCTTAATATTCTCTATTGTGGTTATTCCTGGTGAGCTAGTTTTACTGTCTCCTTGTGATTGAAAGTTCTCGAGTTGATTTACTTGTCGTGTTCTTGTATATGTTGTCATTGTTACTGTGGTATTGTTGTGGTGGTGCACGAGGTTTCTGTTGTGCGGTTGTTGATATTATGATGCACGAGGTTTTTGCCGTGCGGTTATTATTATGGTGTTGCACGAGGTTTCTGCCGTGCTATTGCTACTATTGACATATTGCACATGCAGCGTGACAAGGCGGGATATGTGTGTGTGTGTGTATATATATATATATATATATACACACACACTTATATGGTGGTTGTGCAGTGTGGCGAGACGAAGGTGGGAACTATTATGATGCTACGTGTGGACGAAACAGTGCGGCTA
>NW_017680282.1:0-1797 GCF_001879085.1 Nicotiana attenuata | reverse complement strand
CAGGATGTCAAGTGTTAGGGTTCAGGTATTGGGACCCGTGAGCTGTAAGTTGTTCGAGGCTTGGTATTTCGTGGAGTCTGTTGGCTAAGACTTGATGTGAACACTGTCTTAGGTTCTGAGTTATTGCTTACCTTTACTGTATTTGTGATTTAAGTTTTGGGTTTGTGATTTTGCTCGCTCTTCTATGTCATTATTATGGTATTTGCGCTTTCACTTGCTTTTTTTCTTCCCTTACTGTGGTTGTTGTATTGTTTGCCATAGTGTGTAGTATTTATATGTATACATCATGTTCCGTTGCTTACATTTGTACAGTTTATTAGACCGGTAGGTCTTGATTGTTCCACGTCACTACTCCACTGAGGTTAGTCTTGATACTTACTGGGCACGAGTGTGGTGTGCTCATGCTACTCTTCTGCACATTTTTGTTGTGCAGATCCAGTTGTCGATCGTTAGTAGCTGTGCGGACCATTGTTGAGGAGACTCAAGGTAAATCTGCTGCTGCGTTCGCAGACTTCAGAGTTACCTTCTTAATTGTATTCAACGTTTTCACTCCTTTTCAAACAGTTTGTATAGAAGTGGTAGCCAACTCTGTAGAGCTTATGACTTGTACAACCGAGTTTTGGGAATATGCTCATTGTATAAAGGATTCATTCCAGAATTTTTTTTAAGATGTTATTTATTATTGTCGTTCTTCTGTAAATATTAGGCTTACCCAGTCCTTAAGACTAGGTGCCGTCACGAAACCCAACGGAGGGGAAATTGGGTCGTGCCACTGGAGAATGAGGGAATTCATTTCAGAGTTATTTCAAGCATCAAGTCAGTAGCAGGTTCCCACCCGGAGAACGAGAGTATTCATTTAAGAGTTAAATTCAAATACAAATCAACAGCAGGTCCCTGCCTGAAGAATAGGGTGAATTCAAGTTAGAAGTAGCAGAAGCTTGCCTCAAGAATGTGAGTCAATAGTTCGAGATGCACAACAAGACTGTAGAAGATTCCAGACAGAACAATGATAGGGTTTTGTAGTTTTTCTTGTAATTTTGATTTTAGTTGATTTTTCATTTTGATGTAATGACAGGAACTCGCGGACCGGAACCTCGACGACACTTCACTCGGCTCTCCACCTCGGTAAACTCGTCACTCTTCCTACTTCTAAACTACACGTGACCTGATTCCTTTATAGCCAGGATATGTAGGTGTCGTGCCCCCTTTTTTCCCCTTCGCGGGGGAAGTTAGGGTTTCGACATTCATGGGGGAAACAACTCGCTTCCTTTTGGGAATTGGGTATTTGAAGAGTCTCCACCTAACGGATTAAGGTGCGTTAGGGCACCTAGAGCGATTAACTCATGTAACCAGTTTGCATTACCAAAGATTGGGGTAAGAGCTCGAAATAACCTTAAGGGGAAGGTGTTAGGCACCCCTCGAGGTCCACAACGGTGGGTCCCGACCTAACTTACTTTGTGAATTAGTCAAGTAGCAAATAGACAGTCTAAGCACACATATTAATATAAGTAAGATTTTAACAGATAAGCAGTTTAAGCACACATATGTAAAAGAGATTCTTACACAGATAAGCAGTCTAAGCACACATATGTAAAAGAAATACATATACATATTGTATACCACCTAATTACCCTATTTCCTTTATGGGGAAGAAAGAAAATTAAGGAACCCGCAAATATTGGAAAACTACAATTATGTTAACCAAGGAAATAATTCGTAGTAAAGACAAGATACACTTGGACCATAAAAACCCGTAGCTCAAAACTATTTTTATTTTACGAGCACAGGTTTAGTCGG
>NW_017680281.1:13325-14017 GCF_001879085.1 Nicotiana attenuata | reverse complement strand
GTAAGGCTCACATAAACCCCGTAAATCAGATAACATATAGTTTAGCATGCCTTTACACATACTGGTTTAGTCTTTAAAATTAAAACTTAAGCAGCGAGCGGACCGGTTCGATACATACGTTTAGACAGGAAGCCCACATTAGGCAACTTGGATCCAATTGTCAGAACTTAAGGTACTTTAAGCGAGTGATTTAGAAAGTACTGGTTCTAGAAAAGTAGTCTAATGCCGAAAAGTACAGACTGCAGTCAGTTTAGAAATAATTTTTTAGAGAATCATGAGTATAAACCATAAAAGGAGTTCCAGAGTCAGAAATACTTAAGGAAAGAGTAAACTGCAGAACTGTTTTAAAGACAATTTCAGGAAGACCAAAACTTAGTTGGAAAATGTTTAGGCAGAATTTTAAAAAGAAACCATTTCAGAAGAGGTGCTGATTTGAAGAGCTCAAATGTATACTGATTCAAAAGAGTTTTTGTCAAAAGATTGAGGCTGAAAACATTAAGACATTAGAGACTAGTTAACAGATTGTTATTGCTTAAGAAGAATCGGACGAACTTGATGCGGAATCCTATGATATCTATATCTGATTTAAAAAGTCTGTTAAGAACTGGTAAGAAGAGGTAATTATTTAATTACCCTACAGTTTGCCTAATGCATATGCATTCCCTATAGGCATGATTTCTATATGCACTGAT
>NW_017680281.1:0-9635 GCF_001879085.1 Nicotiana attenuata | reverse complement strand
GATAGTGCTTGACTCTGTGCCCATTAACTCTGAAGATCTCACCATTTTTGTTTTTCAAATCAAGAGCACCAAACGGAGTCACAAGCACCACCTCAAAAGGTCCACTCCATTTCGACATAAGCTTTCCCGAAAACAGTCGTAACCGGGAGTTGAACAAATGAACCAAATCACCCACTTTGAACCTTGCCATGAGCATACTTGTCATGAAGATACTTCATCTTGTCCTTATACAAAGACGCACTGGAGTAGGCATGAAACCAGAACTCATCAAGTTCATTAAGCTGCTCCACCCTAAGATTTGCTGCCACATCCCATTCAAGATTTAGCTTCCTCAAAGCCCACATGGCCTTGTGCTCTAACTCAACCGGGAGATGGCAAGCTTTCCCAAACACCAACCGGTACGGAGACATACCAATCGGAGTCTTGTAAGCAGTCCTGTAAGCCCACAATGCATCATCCAGTTTCTTTGACCAGTCAGTCCTATTTGCATTCACCGTCTTTGACAATATGCTTTTGATCTCCCTGTTGGAGACTTCAACTTGCCCACTAGCTTGAGGATGGTAAGGGGTAGAAACCTTGTGATTGACACCATACTTTGCAAGCAAAGTGTCAAATGCCTTATTGCAAAAATGAGAACCCCCATCACCGATGATAGCTCTAGGAGTGCCAAACCGAGTAAAGATACTCTTCTTGAGAAAAGCCACCACACTCCGAGCCTCGTTGTTGGGTAAAGCCACGGCCTCGACCCACTTTGAAACATAATCAACGGCCACCAGAATGTATGTGTTGCCACAAGAACTCACAAAGGGTCCCATGAAATCAATGCCCCAAACATCAAATATGTCAACCTCAAGAATAGTGTTGAGAGGCATCTCATCCTTCTTTGAAATTCCACCTGCTCTCTGACACTCATCACGTCTCTTCACCAGCTCACCCGCATCCTTGTACAGAGTAGACCAATAAAAACCACAACTAAGCACCTTTGAAGCTGTCCTCGCCCCACCATGATGACCACCGTAGGGAGAGGAATGACAAGCCTCCAGAACACTCATTTGCTCCTCTTCCGGAACACATCTACGGATCACCCCATCATTACAGATTTTGAACAAGTAAGGCTCATCCCAATAGTAGTCCAAACTGTCCCGTTTAAGCTTCTTCCTTTGGTTAGAAGAGAGCTCACACGGGACAATACCATTCACAAGAAAGTTGGCAACATCTGCAAACCAAGGCATGCCATTCACAGATACCGAGGAGTTGCTCATCAAGGAAAGAAACATTAATTTCTAGGCCGTCAAGGGGCCTCCCTTCTTCCTCCAAGCGGGAAAAGTGGTCCGCCACTTGGTTTTCACACCCTTTTTGATCCACAATCTCAAGGTCAAACTCTTGAAGCAATAAAACCCATCTCATCAACCTTGCGTTGGAATCCTTCTTTGTCATCAAGTAGCGGAGTGCTGCATGGTCTGTATGAACTATCACCTTGGCCCCCATGAGATAGGGCCTAAATTTCTCCATTGCAAACACAATTGCTAACAACTCTTTTTCCGTCACCGTGTAATTCACTTGAGCATCATTCATTATTTGCATAATACACCGGATGAAACATCTTGTTTATCCTTTGACTTAAGACCGCTCCCACCGCAACATCACTTGCGTCACATATAAGCTCGAAAGGCAAGCTCGAATTGGGTGCGGTTATGATAGGAGTAGTTGTCAATTTGTACTTGAGAAGTTCAAAAGCTTTCATGCATTCCTCATTGAACACGAACATTGCATCCTTTTCCAATAGTTTGCACAACGGATTCACTACCTTAGAAAAGTCTTTAATAAATCTTCGGTAGAAACCCGCATGCCCAAGAAAACTCCTAACCCCCTTGACTGAAGTAGGAGGAGGAAGCCTTGAAATCACTTCTATCTTAGCCTTGTCCACCACTATACCTTTATTTGAGATCTTATGGCCGAGGACAATGCCCTCCTCGACCATAAAGTGGCATTTTTCCCAGTTGAGCACAAGATTTGTCTCTTCACACCGAGCAAACACTTTGTCAAGATTCTTCAAACACTCATCAAAAGAGTCACCCACAACACTGAATCATCCATGAACACTTCCAAAAAATCCTCTACCATGTCGGTAAATATAGCCATCAAGCACCGCTGGAAAGTGGCCGGTGCATTACACAAACCGAAAGGCATCCTGGAAATGCAAAGGTCCCCGGGCATGTGAATGTGGTTTTCTCCTGATCTTCCGGAGCAATCAATATCTAGTTGTAACCTGAGTACCCATCAAGAAAACAGTAGAAGGCACACCCAGCAAGTCTATCAAGAATTTGGTCAAGAAAGGGCAATAGAAAATGATCCTTTCGGGTCACTTTATTCAGCTTGAGATAGTCCATGCACACCCGCCATCCGATGATAGTCCTGGTTGGAATCAACTCATTTTGCTCATTGGTAACCACGGTACCACCCTTCTTCGGCACACATTGCACCGGAGAAGTCCAAGAACTATCCGAGATGGGGTACACAACCCCTGCATCAAGCCACTTGATCACCTCATTTTTGACAACCTCTTGCATAGCCTCGTTCAACCTCCTTTGGTGTTCCACAGAGGGCTTGGAATCATCTTCAAGTATAATCTTGTGCATGCAAAAGGCGGGGCTTATTCCCCGAATATCAGGTAGAGTCCATCCAATTGCCTTCTTCCATTTTTGGAGCACCGCCAATGTGGCATCTACCTGCATGTTAGCAAGATAAGAGGAAAGAATAACTGGAAAAGTTGAACTAGGGCCTAAGAATTCATACCTGAGATGTGGAGGCAAAGGCTTCAACTCCAACACGGGAGGTTCCTCGATTGAGGGCTTTCTTGGGGGAGTTTTTCTGTTCTCAAGATCCAGAGAGAGCTTACGGGGCTCATAAGAGTAAGAACCCATACCATGTAAAGCAGTGACACACTCCACACTTCCTTCATCCTCATTGACATCAAGGTTCAACAACACCGCTTCTAGAGGATCCTCCACATTGATCATGGCACTAGTATCATCAACGATCACCTCCGTGACAAGATCCACAAAAGAGCACACTTCTTACTATTTGGCTACTTCATTGATTTACACACATAAAAGACCACTTTTTAATCACCCACCCGGAAGGTGAGTTCCCCTACTTCCACATCAACCAATGCATTCCAATTGCAAGGAAAGGTCTTCCCAAAATTATAGGCACCTCATAATCAACCTCGCAGTCGAGAATCACAAAATCAGCAGGCAAGATAAATTTGTCCACCCGGACAAGAACATCGTCAATAATACCAAACGGCCACTTCATCGTTCTATCGCCATTTGCAATCTCATCAAGACCTCGGTTGACCAATACCCAAAGTCTTGAACACAGAGTAACGCATCAAATTGATACTTGCTCCCAAATCACATAGCGCCTTTGTAAAGTTTGCACTCCCAATGGTGCATGGAATGGTGAAAGCGCCGGATATTCTAGCTTTGGAGCCATCGAGTGCACAATTGCACTAACTTGGTGAGTCATCTTGATGGTCTCACAATCCATGGATCTCTTCTTTGTCACCAAGTCTTTCATGAACTTGGCGTAACCCGACATTTGCTCGAGAGCCTCCACCAAAGGCACATTAATTGATAAGCTCTTCATCATGTCAATAAATTTCTTAAACTGGTACTCATTTTCCTGCTTCGCAAGCCTTTGGAGGTAAGGTGGAGGAGGCCTTGGCAAAGGAGCCTTGGCTTTAGGCACAACCGCTTCCGGCATATCTATTACGTGTTCCCTAGACGGGTTCACGTCATTCTGAGTCTCCACCTCGTTATCTTGGATATCAATCCTCACTTCCTCATTCAAATTCTCATCATTCACATTCTCAACAACCAAAGGGATATCATCCTCTTGCAACTCAACTTCATCACTCAAAATTTCCTTTTGTTTGGAGGCATTCACATCACCACCTCGACCGCTTCTTGTAGTTACCGCCATTGCATGCCCGGTATTGTTCCCACCCTTCGGGTTGACCACCATATCACTAGGTAGAGCCCCTTAGGGCGAGTATTCAAGGATTGTGAGATTTGGCCAAGTTGAACCTCCAAGTTTCTGGAAGTATTGCGGGATGCCAACTGGGCATTAGAGTCGGCGTTCTTTTTCATCATCTGTTCAAACATCATATTGATCCTCCCCATTTCATTGTTTGATGAGCTAGGACCTTGGGATGGAAATGGAGGTGGGTTGTTTGGTTGTTGATACATCCGGGGCCTTTGAAAACCTAGCCACCGATTTCCTTGATTGCCATTGTTCCAACCACCCTGATTATTGTTTCCGCCCCAATTGTTGTTGTTACCACTCTAGTTGCCCTGGTTGTTCTTATTTCCCCAATTCTAATTTTGTTGTTGTTTCCCCAGTTGCTATTCCCTTGTTGTTGATTCCCCCAATTGCCTTGGGATCTCCATTATTGTTGGTTAGAGGCATTGCCCCTTTGCCTTGATAATTGTTCACGTACTGTACTTCTTCATTCTGCTCATCATACCCATCATCTTGGTTGAACCCACCACTATCTTGGTCATATTGATCCGGACTCCCTTGGCTTTGTTGACCTCTTTGTCTCCTTTTGTTGACCAACATGTTGACACCCTCCATAGCATTTACTTGACGTGATGCTTGAACCTGTTGTAATTGTGCCTTTGCTAACTGGTTCATTATTGTTGTTAGCTTCGCTATTGCCTGACCATGGTCGTGAAGCTCTTTATGCAAGTGAATGACCGTGGGATCACCCTGTGGCACATTAGCTCGGCTTTGCCAAGCTGAGGAAGTGTCCGCCATCTCATCCAATATCTCACAAGCCTGATCATACGGTGTGTTCATGAAATTTCCCCCGGCGAGTTGGTTCACTATGCACTGATTTGTTGTGTTAATGCCAAGGTAGAATGTTTGTTGTATCATTGCCTCTGTCATATCATTGTTTGGACATTCCATTACCATAGTCCGGTATCTCTCCCATATCTCATGAAGTGGTTCGTTGGGCTCTTGTTTGAACGCCAAGATCTCATCCCTCAAAGTCGTCATGTGGCCCGGCGAGAAAAATTTTGCTATGAATTTATCTGCCAACTCATCCCATGTATGGATGGTGTGGTTGGGAAGTCTCTCCAGCCAATCCAATGTTTTCCCTCGATGTGAGAAAGGAAAATAATCTCAACCGCAAGGCATCCTCTGACACATTCGTTTGCTTGCTCCCAGTTGGCCCAAGAACAGGTGAAGTTTTGAAGAATGACAAAAGAACTCAGTCATGGACCAGGTCCATCGTGTGAAGCACAGTCATGATCAACCTATACATGTGAGATGCACGTGAAGGAGATAAGTCCTACTGATCAAGCAGCAATATCTCCTGATCTGATCGAAAAGGTTGCATATTGGATAAGGGGAGAAAGTCTCCTTATATGAAGAGAACACAACTCGGATAAAGATAGTGTTGGAGTTTGAGATCTTCAAGGACTCAACTACGATAGAAGATCAGCAATTGAGTCCCAAACAAACTCTGATTACTAACCTATTAAAAGACAGTGATTGTTCTCTTTTACAGGTATTGCACATACGCAGAAGTTAAACTAAATTAAGAGCAAAAGAGCAAGGCAATTTTGCAAGCAATTTATGTGAGATTTGAGTGTGCACTCCTGAAGCTACTTGAGCGAGATAGAAGAATCAGTTCCATTGTGTCTTTCTTTTATTCTAGTTCAATTGTAGTTGGTGGTTTAAAATTGTACCTTTCAGCTTTCATAGAAGCAATTGTATTAGGTACCTAGAGTGGAGTTAGAGTTAACTTGAAGTTGTGGCAACAGTTGAGGCTGTGTGCCACAACGGGATTAGAGTTAATCCTTAGGTTTACAAAGAGTTTTGTAAATGCTGTTTTGGCTCAGTGATTTTAGTGGAAGTTTGGGAAAATCCTACTGAGTAGTAAGTCGTGGTTTTTTCACCTTTTGAGTCAGGTGTTTTCCACGTAAAAATCTCTGTGTTCTTTATTTTATGTACTTATTATTCCGCAAACGGTAGTAGTTAGTACACCTAGAAGAACCAAGTTCTTCTAGAGCAAAAATTGGGTACCATACAAATCACCCCCCCCCCTCTTGTGTGGTATTGACGTTTAGAACATCAATTGGTATCAGAGCAGGTTATCCTTGAAGAGGCTAACACCTTAGGAAAAGATCAACATGAGTGCACCACCTGGGAACTGGGAAGGGCAATCCACTGCTAGGCCTCCACTCTTCAATGGTCAGTACTATTCCTGGTGGAAGAACAGGATGAGAGATCATATTATAGGAGAGGACTATAAACTCTGGGACATAGTCACTGATGATCCTTTGGCAACTACAAAGAAGAATGAGGAAGGAGTGGATGTGCCAAAGACAAGAGCTGACTACACTGCTGAAGATTTGAAGAAATGGGAGAAGAATGCCAAGGCCAAGAAATGGCTTGTGTGTGGACTAGGTCCAGATGAGTACAGTAGAATTCAAAGTTGTACCACTGCTAAGGAAATCTAGGACACTTTGCAAGTGGCTCATTAAGTAACACCTCAAGTGAAGAGGTCCAGAGGAACACTGCTGTATTCTCAATATAAGAATTTCACCATGAAGGAAGGAGAAACCATCCAAGAGATGTATACAAGGTTCACCACACTGACAAATGAACTTAAGTCTCTTGGAAGGATTATCGTTGAAGAAGACAAAGTTGAGAAGATTTTAACAAGGGTTTTGCCAGTCTCTTGGGAAAGTAAACTCACTGCTATTCAAGAATCAAAGAATATTGCTACCCTCAAGCTGGATGAACTAATTGGAAACCTTACTGCCTATGAATTGAGAAGGCAAACCATGAAAATGGATGCACCCAAGAAGGAAAGAAGTCTGGCTCTTAGAGTTGCTGAAGGTTCAGATCTGGAGGATGATGAAATGGCTATGGTCACAAGAGATTTCAAAAAGTACCTGATGAGGGAAAATGGTTCTTCAAGAGGTACAACCTTCAACAAACTAAAGGCTCCTGAGAAACAGACCAATGAGGGTTTCTACAAATGTGGAAAGACTGATCACATGATCAAGGATTGTCCTCAATGGTAAATTGAGTGGAACAAGGAAAGGGCTGAACGAAGGAACAGGTTCAACCAAAAAGGAACAAAGGATCAACAAAGGCTATGGTTGCTGCCTGGGGAGAAACATCAGTGAGGACTCAGAAGATGAAGCTGGAGATGAATAAGCACTTATGGCCATCGGAGAATTAGATGATGAACAAGAGGTAAATATTCTTCATCTTAAAGACAAGATTAAATTCCTGTCTAAAGAAAGGTTGTCTGAGCTACTGCTAGACTTCACTGATGAGTCTCAGATAATTAACAATGAGAAGGAAGAACTGTCTAGGGAATGTGTGATCCTAAAAGCCAAGTGCAAAAATCTAGAGTCTAGGGCTAATGAGAGTGAAAGTAAAAATGCTGAGTTGAAGAACCAGGTTCTTGAACTTGACACTAGTGTCCTACAACTTAGGTCTGAAAACTTAAAACTGAAGTTAGGAATAGGAAAGAAGAAAGCTGATCACGCACATCTCATCCTAGAAAAAAACTTAAGAAAAATGAAGGATGAGCTGTACAGGAAGGATGAGCAGATAAGAGTATTAAAAGAAGATCTAAGGAAGGTAAAACATGAACTAGACTATGGCTGTCCAACGGGACGGGACGGGACGGGACGGGATGACATTTAAGCGGGACGGTGGCGGGACGGGACGAAACGGGACGGGACAAACGGGACGAAACGTTCGTCCCATCCCGTCCCGCTAACAAACGGGATGGGACGGGACGGGACGGGAGGGTTCGTGGGCCTTAAGTGTATTTTTTTTTTAAAAAAACGTCTAGTTTTTTGAAAATTACTTTGTTTTAAAAGTTTGCAACGGCTAGATTTTTGACTAATTATTTAATAAACTTAAATGTTACTATGTTAAAATGAAAATTAGAAAACTAAGTAAAGAATTATAAAATATTAAAACAAAAGACTTGTAATGAAATATTATAGTAAATATAAATTTATAATAGAGCTATAATTTATTTTATATAATTTCAAAGTGTTAACTATTAAGTAACTAAAACAATTCATAAATAAAATTCAACGCTTAGAGCCTTTTATTTTATTAATAGAACTTTCAAATCTCAAATACAAATATAATTCTTTTGAAGAGCACCTAATCTACGCAGCCGCCTTCTAGGAAGGGTTCTGTTTGAACTAGGCCTCTTAGTAGCCAATTACAAATTATCATACTAATATTTGTAAGCTCCTATTTAGCTTCTTTGTAACTTATCAGTAATATCTCTTGGACATTCTGCTGGAATTGGCAATGTTGATTGATGTTCCATAAGCTCCATGTCGTCATCGCTCCCAGTGGTTAGTATCTCATTGTATTCTTCTTCTTCCCTAGTGGTTAATTTTTCAAAACCAAGATTTCTTCTTTCCGAATTAATCCAATCTCTGAATAATACGGAAATCTCTAGACTGTCCTCCGCTAATGAATGTCTATGATCTCCAATTTGAAATCTTGTCGCGCTAAAAGCACTCTCCGATGCTACTGATGATGCTTGAATAGCCAGGATATCTCGAGCCATAATTGAAAGTGTTGGAAAATCCTTTCCACGCTCCCTCCACCATGACAAAAGTTGTTCCTTCCCTTCTTCGTCTTTAATATTTTCCAATCCTTGATTAAGATAAGAATCAAGTTCATCATCAATAGAGGAATCAAAACCTGTTATATCATCCATATCTTCCCATAAAACTTCTGCTCCAGACTTAGAAGTAGAAGGAGCAGTTTCAATACCAGTTGTATCCATAGATTTATATTTATCAAACATTGATCTAGCATAAGAATATATGCTAGCTTGGCAGTTTTCGAGAGATGGTTGTTCATTTTCTTGAATTTCTAAATTCTCATAAATTTTACGAACAAGTCTTTTTGCACCTCTTAGTTTTAAAGATGGGTTAAGGAGAGTAGAAATTAAATAAACTTCGGGAATAGGGAAAAAATACTTTTTAAATTTTAAAATTATTTCTTTAATGGCCGGTGCATAAGTTGGATTTGTTTTATACTTACCAAATACAACAGAAATTCCACAAATATACCATAATATTTGTGTAACAGTAGGATAATATATACCAGAAAATTGTTTTGTAGCATGATAAAAATTTTCTAAAAATTTAGTAAGCTCTCTGATCTCATCCCAATCAGAATCAACAATTTGATCAATAGGGTAAGCATTATGCATTTAAATACCTTTTGGATAGGCACCCGATAATCATAAGCAACTTTAAGCATTTCATAAGTAGAATTCCACCTAGTACAAACATCTTTTGGAACTTTTCTAAATGGAAGGCCAGCACTAACACATTGTTGAGCAAATTCACGAATTCTACTTTGCTTATGAGCACGAAAAATATAGCCACAAGCATGTTGTATTTTACTACAAGCATCAGAAAATAAATTAAGACCATCTTTTACAACCAAGTTAAAAATATGGCATGCACATCTAACATGAAAAATTGTTGGATTAATTGGACAAAGTCTAGATTTTAAGCTATTTGCCGTGGTTGTGTTAGCAGAAGCATTATCTAAGG
>NW_017680280.1:0-14018 GCF_001879085.1 Nicotiana attenuata | reverse complement strand
TGCCTCGCTAGCCCAAATTTAAAATATGCCAAGGGGGAAAAGCTTCCCAGGAATTTCTATAACCCGTAGTCCCAAAGTAAAATATGCAGGGGGATCTCCGAAAATCTAACCCACGTTAGCTTTCCAAAGTAAAATATGGCAGGGGGATCTCCGGGAATACTAACCGTAGTCCCAAGTAAATGGTATCCAGGGGGATCTCCCGGGAATCTAACCCGTAGTCCCAAAGTAAACATATGCAGGGGATCTTCCGGGAAGTCTACCGTAAGTTCCCAAAGTAAAATATGCAGGGGGAATCCCCCGGGAATCTAACCCGTAGTCCCAAAGTAAAATATACAGGGGGATCAAACGGGAATCTAACCCAGTAGTCACCAAATAAATATGGCAACCACATATCAGAGAATATTCAGAAGTGAAGGTACATCAATCAACAACAGCTCCAATATCAATATTACCAAACTCATGGCAAATAATAGTAGATTCTAGCCTAATATGCTTCATTTAGAGTGCAAAACAAGGCAGTTTAAGCAAATTAGGCAAGTAGTCCAACTAAACATCGCTTTCTATACTAGCAACAGGCTATAATAGCAAAGTAGGATAAAGCAAATACGAAAGAAACTCAAAACGCCTGATGCAAGTATTTTTTAAGTAAAATTCGGATTTTAATTAGCTCAAAGACGGCTCATCAACAGCTCCTATCCAGCCTGCCATCCACCCGACGCAGGCTTGAGATTCAGTATAAATATTCCACGGTGTATAGGGGATCAAGGAGCCGTCACCCAGCAAGCAACAAGGTTAGACGAAGGACTTTGTTTTTCACTGTGTGGCGATCACGAGGCACATTTGACTAAGGTACTGGCTCGACACTACTCACCCTGAGAAACCACTTCGCGCATCGTAAGTTGCTCCACGAGTACTCGCATCAGGGCGATCTCTCCCCAGAATGGCTCAAATCTGATTAAAAGCTATCAATGTGATCTATCAGTCGGATCCAAGGATGATATGTTCACTCGACACACAACACTAAGTTTCCGCCCAGCTCTAGCTGTCGTATTAAGGTTCATAGACGGCGGTAAAAACTAGTGAGTGCCACACTAATGAAACCGAAAGAAATGGAGCTCCACGCATAGAGACATAGTGAGGGCCCCGGATGCGAGAGAAGTAGACTTATTGGTCATCCACACTTTATGCAGAGAGTTACGACCTCAGTACTCAGGTCGTCGTGGGAGAGTATAGCCCAGCCCCTAGATGTATATGCACTCGTATTACAAGCATCTAGGCCTCACAAAAGGTCTGAGGCTTTCTGATGATAGAGGGTTAATGGTTAATAAAGGTTGAGCTCTCACGTTCTGGTTGGTTGTGATAGAGATGCTTCAGTGTATTTGTCATCACACTGGCAGAGTGTCAATTATGTATATATCGTATGCTCGGATGAACGTATCTTTTCTCACTCCCTTTATAGCATCCATGATATCTTTGTGACTCCTAAATTCGAATTCCCATGATGTATTTAACTAGTACTCTAGTGAATTTCTTTGAGTGCTCGCACTAACTGTATTTATACAGTGTAATAGAGCGGACAGAATGGAGGAGACGTTAGACTCTCTATTTGTGTAGATCAACCGTCCAATTCGAGAGTTCTCTTTTCTGTTTCTTGACACGCAGCTTCGCATTAATCGCGGGATTCTGCCGCTCTGAGCTCTGCAATATTCTATTCTCATTCCAAGCATTTGTGTGTACTAACATTAAGCCCTGCGAGGAGTCTGAGATATTTCGAGACCTGTATTAGATAGATTTCGGGCGATTCTGTGGGATCTGAGGTGAGACACCCGCTTTCTGCGGTCCCCCGTTTAGTGCCGGCAATATTGCGTCACGTCTCTCTCTGTCGATCTGTCACTAAACACGCGACCAGACATCTCGTGACCTTTCTGCGGACGCATAACAAGGTCACCTGGCGTGTATGCGGTTCCGCTCGTCGCGGATAATGGGAGCACGATACTCGTTATCTGCGGGAGGTGAATCTCCTTAGAAAAATGCCCAAAACCGTTATGCGTTCCTCCACGCCGGCATTGCAGCTTCCGGTTCTGCGTGTTCCCAGCCGCAGAAGCGAAAAAACCAGAAGAGAAAAACATCAAGCTGCTGTAACACTCCTCAAAATTTTCTCCGTTAACCACGGCCGAAATCATCCGAGGCCCCTGGTCACTGGAATAGACCCGTAGTGTCGAATTCAAAGATCAACATACGTCAGTGCAATATAACACGCTACGAGCTGAGTGCCTTGGAGTCGTACGCAGATGGAGCGTGTATGGCATATCTCTCTGTACAACTAACACCTAAAAACTATACATTGCGGCGGTGGATCTCGCCGATTAATATCCAAGTTCGATGAGTCAAGTTCGCCCTAATCTAAGAACTTTCGATATTCTTCGGTCCTAATCACTCACGCCTTTGTTCTGATAGTAAGATATACCTACCTACGGCGAAAGTTAATCCACCGTCTGCGACAGACCTGCCGGGTATATGACCGTTCGCACCCAGATCTCAGTGGATATGCACATGCACTTATCGCTATTTGATTCCTAAGGCATCCGAGGCACTCTCGAGCCACAAATACGTGTCTAATCTCCGCCGTATCGTATGGCCCTGCCTGAGTTGAAAGAGTTAAGGAACAGTTGCAAGGATATTTTCTTGAAGCATAGGGTGTCACCATTAGGACCTAGTTTTTGGCCTTGGGGTGCGCCGGTGTTGTTTTTTTTTAGAATAAGGATGGTGTTCCCAATGAGAATTGTGGTATTGAATTATCGGCATTGAACAAGGTTACAATCAAAGAATAAGTATCGCATTGCCGAGGATTTATGATTTACTTGCCGGTAATTCTCGAGTCGAACTCCGGATCACATTAAACCCCAGGGTGCCAAACTGAGTCATTTGCTCAAAGATTGAGTTGAGATCATGGCTACCATCAGTTGAGGATTAGGGCATCAGCCGATGCTCCCTAAGAGAGAGGCTTTCCGACACCTTCGGTACGGGCATTATTAGTTCTTTGGTCATAATGTCATAAAATAATCGGGTTGAACACATTATGCGAGACAACTTCTTTAATGATCCTAGATATGAGAAGCAGAGTGTTCTAGTCGGACTTCCAAGACTCCACATTCCCTTGAATATCACTGGACTCGTTCCGTGATAGTCTTCATTGATGATATTTTGATAATATTCCCCGCACAGGAGGAGCACGAGCAAACACCATAGAGGTGGGCTTCTCTTCTTACGCACACTCTTGAGGGATAGTCAGTTATATCGCAAAGTTCTCCCGAGAGAAGTGTGATGCTATCCTGCGTTATGTCAACAGAGGGTACGGATTGCCAGTGTATGAATTTCCGAAGAAGATACGAATGAACGCGTAAGTCAAATGAACTGGCCTACCTGATGACGAGCTCTAACTTACCACGAGGAGAGAGTTCTCGGCTATGCTATCTCTTGAGAACTTTGGGTGTCCACCGGCACTACCACTATCGTTGGAGTCCACTTTTCCGACAGCTCTGGTAAGAGGCGGCGCTTTATTCTCAATCTGTGGAACTGCACCATGTGGTATGCACACAGAGTACTCTCTGACAACGCAGAAGGGTAGAACTCCATCACTCAAGGTGGTTCAAATGAGTGTGAGGCGACGCTTTGCAGAAAGCTCCAAGACAGTCTCTGACTACCGGCACCAGTTGTTGGTTTTGGCCCCAGGTTCAAAGGCCTTAAATAAGTTTATTGTGAATGCATCATCGTAATTTGAGGGCTTGGAGCAGTGTTGATTGCGGAATGCGCATAAGGTCATTGCCTAATCCGCCTTCGCAGCAGATAGTTGACGAATTCCATAAATGAGAAAGCAATAACAATTATCAACTCTGTGAGGGTTCAGCACATTTGGAGTTGAGCAAGCCATAGGTGTCATGTTTATAATCAGCATTGAAGAAATGTGGGATGGGAGGCAATTATCGGTATGAGCGTGGCATGCGTTGAAGGTATTTTCCACTTAAGTACGGGATCACACACGAGTCTTCTGTAGTTTGCTATGGTCAAGTTCGATCACAGCAAAAGGAGTTGAAATTTGAGGCCAGAGGAGGTGGTTATCTGTGAGTTGTTTAGCAATATATTATGATTCACCATCGGACCTATAGAAGGTTCAGTAGCAGGAGAAGACGGGAAATAGGCCAATGTATGAGTGGGCCGATTGTCTATTGCAGTAAGAATGGAAGTCACACAGTATGAGTGAGGTCGTGCCTTATATTCCCTGTCCGAGGTTGTAGTAGGCACCTATTTTGCACTTTGGATGTTCACGATGCTTTGGCCAAGTTCTAGCTTACGTGAGAACTGGGAATGTATTCTGAGCACTCAGTCCGTGTGTTAGCTTGCCACATTTGGTCATTTTTTCGTTCTTCATTAATTGGAGCATATCCGTAGATAGTATTGATTGATCCCCATTATGTGTGTATCCCTTGAGACATAGGTTACACGGGGCATCGCGGAGGGGTTCCAGGAAAGTGAATTTACACATATAGATGATGATGGACGTTTTAAGACGAATAGCAGGGTCGAGTTGTAGTGCCATAATGTGGATAGGGCTCCGAGAGTTAGTGAATTTTCACGAGGAGAGCCAACCAATAGCTTCCCAGGTACTCCTAAGTTGCATCCAGGCTGCCACCACTGATCTTACAAAGATGTATCAGGATGCGGCATATCCACGCATTATTGGTGGCATAGTGATGAATGAAAGGGAATTATTGGCATAGGTATAAGAAGCTCGAGTGTTTTTGAAAGCATGATATAAATCAGATGGCGTGAAGGCTTTAAGTACGTTCGCATTGAAAAAGATGAAATACAGAAGCTTGATGATGGATAATTCACACTTTATCCCAGTAAGGATTGTGGCTTCCTGTAGAAGTACGGAGCGGATTTGCACTATGATGGACTTTTAGAGTCTCAAATTACAAAGGTATATACAACCAACAATTGCCTTGTATTATAGTAATTCCACGCTTTAGCCTGTATTTAATATTATTCACCGACTTTATGGACTGAAACTATTCTAAATAATTTCACTTCTTTAATTTATGGAATATTTGGAATATCAACTTTCCTGTAAGCAGTGTGCTAATCAAGTCCAACAATCCAAAAGGAAACAGACTCTGAAATTGGTACTTAATGATAGATTCTCACCTTGCATTAGTTATGTTACTGGACTCCGCAGACTTCGGAAGAAGTTCGAGCATGCTCATAGTTAAATGGGGTCATCTGTTTTGATTAAGGTCAACTGGCCAAGTCAGCGCATTTTCATTCCTGTGGCAGTCTCCTACTCTTTTCTGAGTCAGGGTTTTGCTGAGATCTATAAGTCACGGGAGATTGTCGCCTTAATTGGTGTGTCCCAGCTTGTCTATCATTATTTCGGAGCCAGGTACGCAGTTATACCTTCTCGCGCTTACATGGGACGAGCATGTATCAGCGAGGAGTTGGGCACACGGGTTGGTTGAGTCGACAAGACATTTACATCCCGCAGAACGGACCCGGGCAGCATCCGTAGTTGGACTATTCAGAATTATTAAGAGAGATATGCTTCCCTGAGCTTGTGTTACTCCAGACTTTGGAACGGCTCCATGGGATCAGTTTTTGCCTTTAGCGGAGTTCGCCTTACAAAACACATCTGCACAAGTTCGAGTAATCCTCAGATGGGCTCCTTATACGTGCTTATAATGGTAGGCCGATGTCGGCCTCTCGTTGGATTGGTTTGAGCTGGAGCCGGGAGGCCTTCGGGTTCCTGTTTGGGTACGGAATCTCTGGTTCAAGGATGCCTTGGACAAAGGCCAGGATCTCTATCGGATAGGCTTCGTTCAGCTCAGTCCCATGAAAGAGGCCTCGATTATAAGGTTACAGAGAACTCATGAGACTTTTCATGGTTTTGCAGTGGGTATTGCTTTCGATAATAGTCGCCTTTATGAAAGAGCCGATTGATGTATGAAATTTGGGAAGCCAAAGACCACGCTTAGACATATGTGATAATCAAGTTGGTCCACCTGTTGGGGAATTCTTCGAATCGATGTGGAGAGAGTCGCTTACTAGACTTGCAAGTTGCCATCCGATTCCAGATAGAGGTTATCAGTCGTATGAGGTAGCATCACAGTGGTTTCATGTGTCCACTCTGCTTCGGAGGTATCACGGTGATCCATCTTCCCACGTGGTAGATTACAGCATTAATTGCTGAATTGCCCAGACTATAAGACAAAGGACATAATCTTTGATGGCTTAGGAGGAGCCACGAGAGGTGGCTAATTACTAGGGGCCACACGGTAGGCTTCCGTTAGTTTGAGTATCTTGAAGAGCTTTCCTCTCTCTCACGTTTAGTTCGAAGGTGTGTATTGAGGTCAGTTATGCTGACATGTGGTTGCCATTAACATACGAGACTGCTAGGCACAATCTTCGGGTTCCCGCATCGATGCGGATCTGACAACCTGCTTTAATCATCCTCTATCATCTGTTTCCTATTACTTATTCCGAGACTCAGGTTTTCGATCCAACCATTTACTTCCTTTGTCTGATTTCAGGAGTTTTAAGACACGTGATTTGTTGTATGAGGCCTATGGAGTAATGTTAGAGTATGACTTACTAACAGAGTCTTATCTCATAATCACTTTACTAAAATAACATTGCGTGCGTTTGTAAAATTAAATTTTTATGACTTCGAGGCCTTGAAAAAAACTCATTTAGAGTCACCCCATGAAGGTCCGATTATGAAAACTGTAGCCAAGAGTATTTGCCATTAAATACCTCCGAAACTAGGCCAATGAAAAACGCCGCGAGCAAGAGAGTAGCGTAGAAAAGGTCATGAATATGAAATGAATATAATCGTGACTGGGTGAAACAAGTGGACAAATTGCCAGATGTTGGTTCGAAATAAAATGAGTGTTAATTACTTGGACTTCGGTAACCTACGTATATTGGGTAAACGCGACCTGCTGTGATCCAAGTGATAATTAGAAACGCTCCACCTTGTTTTAAGGATGGTCCTGATTAGAACTATAATTAAGGACTTTGAGTGTATTGACCCCTGGAATCGAATTCCGAGGTCCACCTAAGACCTGAGAAAATGAAAATATTTTATTTGAAAGTAAATATTGTTTTTTGAAATTGTTTTAATGATCATTATGAAAATGAATATTTGAATTAGAACATGTTTTATGTATTTGTTTATGTCCAGGAAAATATATCAGCGGAACGCCTGTTACTTATATGGAGTATATATACCGAGAAAACTGCTACGGTATCACAACATCATATATATGATTTAAGATATTCCTGTAAAAATTTTGGGAAAAACGGACATCGTTTTGACGTGATTCGGACCTAAATTGCTATTATTTTGATAATTATGATGAAAGTTTGAGAAAAATAATATCTTAGAGAGTGAATTGAAGTGAGGCTTTGACAATGTCAGGTTATTTGATCATTGAGGTTATTTTGGCGATCTTGATTTCGTACAGATAAACAGTTCGTATGAGGATTTGTTTGAGTTTAGTACTTGTGGTCATATAGAGATTAGGAGACTCCTCTGACGAGGCTCGGAGTGTAGTATGTCATGATGTTAAATGGTAGATTCCGGAAAGACAAGATAAGCTTTTTTGGTGAAGCTAAGCGTGTGAAAAAATTGAAGAAAATCTGCAACAGGTGCCTAGCAATAGAACAGAGTCACTGTTGTTGATTCTTACGTTGATAACAGCAGGCGTGAGGTAGTCGGATCGCAATCGCGATCGCGTAACGTGTAATATGAGGGACCAATATTTTCATTTAAATGAACCAGTTATGATTTTGTTTAAACAAATGCGGGTAGATTTCTAATGTTCATATCTTTATGCGAGAATATGTTTAGGCGAGGGAGAGAGGAATCACTCGCTGAAGCCAAAGTGGTTCGATGCGACTTGGAGGGGAGTCCCCGCTCTGACGTGTTCGTGCGCGAATACTTATAGCGACCCTCACGTCCTCTGCGAACTTGGCATAGTAGGGTCACGCTAATGGGGGGGCCTAAGTGTCATGGGGAAGTGACATTCCGTTACGCACACGCCGTTCAAATATAGGCACGCGAACCGCGAGAGGTCAGGGGGGCCAGACAATCTATTCTGTCGAATGGGCTTGCGTAAGAGGAACTCATTGCGGATCAGACATAAGGCTGAGGAAAGTATTACTCATTCGCTTGAACAATGCGATGACAAAGTGTCTTTCGCGCTACGCAAGCGAGTGTTCTTTAAAAACGGTTAGCCTATTCTTACGGGACATTCAATATGATAAAATATTCATAATTCTTCATTTCATCCAAGAGCTTACTCCAAATTATGAGCGTCTATGTTTTGAAATAGAGGGATTTCACTTGAAAAGTACATTATCCATATACAAATGAAAGAGTTAATGTATTATACATCATATAGACTCTAATATTTTATCATTATCAAATATTTCACTTCATATACCACACCTTACGCTTAGATTTTCCTTTAATGCCTAGTATCATATCATGAGATTAAGGGTAGAAAATTAGGGATTTGGGTAGAATTAGGCGGCTTTTTTGATTATTTATGATTTAGACCTATCGTTTGGGGTCGGATTCGAAAACATTTATATATTCGGGCTCGTGGGTGAACTATGGGATGACCTCTGTAGCTCAGTAATGTGAATGTACAACCCTATCGTTGTATTATGACTCAAGACGCGACAGCCCAGTTTGGTGGCGTGTCGAATTTTTGGATTGTTTGGGAAAAGAATGATTAGAAAGCTAATAATTTATGGCAAATATGAAAGATTGGAATTGTTATTAGCAATTATGACTTGATGAGTTATTTAAGTTTATATTTAGTCCATTAAGAATTTTCGATTGGGTTGGATGCAAATTTCTTTGATATCAAGGGAAATAATGTAGTTTTGAGGCTTTGAAGTACTGAAGAACCGAGTGGAATGGTTATAGTAGGTTAAAGTGTGTCCGGGCAAAGGTACCTAATCCTTAGTCTTTGTAAAGGGAAATATAGCTCAAAAGTTGTGTCCTCATTTGCTAATTGCTTCTTGAGGTTGAGTATAATCTGATAGACGTAATAGTGTCCACATAGGTGACGGAGAATATGATGCTTAGACCTATCGATTGGTGTAGAGCATGACCGTGCTAGACTATATCAGTTACTGGAGATGTGCCATTGATAAACTTGAAATAACTTTGTTGTGTTTTCTGAACATGATTTCGCGCGCATAAGCACATTATAATTGTAGAGTCGTGACGCGCACTCTCGATATGAGGTTTCGAGAAACTAGGAGACAACTATTATTAGGTTATAGGATCATATTATCGCTGGTAACTTTATTATATGACTGGTATGTGGAAATAATTGAGCTTGTAAGTAGAAAGTTGAGTTAATTGTCATTAGGTTATTAAAGCACGTATATCTAAACTCTATGCCCTGATTGGTAGAGTACATATAATTGAGTGCTCATAATTTATATTGTTGTGTTCTCGTAATAGTTGAAGCTCCGCTGAATAATATTCACGGGCAATAGATTAGATATATTTTATCCCTTCTTATGTTATCCTCTGTAACTTGTAATTTTGAGATAAAGTATTTATTGGTAATTTTACGTGTATAAATTTAATTCTGTCCTTGGATATCATGTAATTGTATAGAGAACAGAGAATTTGTCGCTTGCAGATGTTATGTTGTAGCGCATTTGAAATTGAAAGTAGAGCGGTTGGTACGACCATAAACCTAACTATCTTACACACTTTATATAAATTTGATATGGGATTCAAAATGTGTCGCGTTGTCTGGTAATCAGGATGAACTGTACCTCTAACTAACGATAGTGTTGGTAATAATTATAATTGCCATGTGTGATCAGGGTGGGTTCAGACCTCACAGATTATTAATCTTACTTTTGTTAACAGATATAAATGAGTGAATGCAAATTTAATTTGGCAATCGGGTGGTACGCTACCGGAAAGAACGGGAGCGGTAATACTTTACGCGTGAACACTGGGACTCCAACCTAGTCGAGTAGATGTACGTCACCTACCCTAAACTATTAAGTTATAATAGAATGTATAATATAGATTTTTATAGTTGTGGTATGGTAAACTGCCTTTATAACAAGTAATCATACTGAGTAAGAATGTACGTGGATGTACATACAAGGTATGGATTAGATGATAACGTAACAATAAGCCACATAGTCATTTATTGGATAAATGGAAATTGGGGCCAGTGTAAGTTGCCACGAGACCGTGCAACGAGAAATGTTGTGGAACCGGAGAGTCTGTAAGTCCAGCCCATTGATGTTCTACGTTGTTCATTCAATCATCTTAAAAATTATTACGCTATATTATATTGACTACTAGTTAATTTATCTATTCAATCACGTTATTAATTGGGATTTATGTACTGAACAACAAAATTATGAACAAATATTTTGGAGAAAATAAAATAAAATTAATGTCTCATTGCAGGCCAAATTAAAAGATGGCAAACTCGTGACAAACCAAGCAAAATTAACAGGTAATACTTCACCGAAGTGTCTTTTCAAATTGATATTTATATAACCTCTTCTCAATTAACAATATAATCATAACATAATAAATTTAACAGGAAACAATACGAAAATTCAATTGAATTCCAACGTAATGATAAAGATGGAAATAGTACTACAAGACAAGATGGGGCATTCAGGTGACGCAATTTTATACCTTAGAAAATAAATTAACTCACATATTATGATCAACTATCCCTAAATTAAAGAAATAAAATACATACATTATTTAATCTTCATATTTTAATTTGTGTATTTATTACAAATATTATAAGCTTAGATTAGGGTCTCCGACTATCATAGATCATACACAATATCGATAAAGTATATGTGCATATAATAATACATATTATATTATTTGTCACAAACTATTAATATTTATTTTTGCATAATAGAAAATTCATCATTAAAAAAAGCATTGCGAAGGTGCAAAAATATGTAACATCCACTCAACCTATTAGCGATGCACCCTTTGAAGATACACGACCGAAGAGGCAAAGAAGAAACTGGTCACTTCTTGCTTTATCAGAAGAAAACCAAAATGGAGGTATATTACACTGCACTAACATAGATTGATTTTTCTTTGTTTTACATTACATTTCAAAATTTTCTAAAATAATAATTGCAAAATAATATTTTTCGCTACTTCATTTAGACGGAACTACTTGCAACCTATCATCTTCAAATACTCATAAGTTGGAAAAAATTCCTGAATGTACATTTTGTCATGCCAAGAGGTTTCAATATGAGCCTCCAAAATTTTGTTGCGGAATTGGATATATCAAACTGGCAACCCATGACGTTCCGTCGGAGTTATATGAATTATTTGTAGCTAAGTCTGAAGAAGCCAAATTATTCCGAAAAAATATCCGAGCATATAATAGCATATTTTCTTTTACATCTTTTGGAGTTAAGCTGGATAAAGAAATAACATCTTCAAGGAAAGGAGTTTATACTTTTAAAGCACAAGGACAAATATATCATCATATTCCGTCATTAGTCCCACATGATGATAATCCATGCTATTTTCAGTTGTACTTCTATGATACAGATAATGAATTGTGCAATAGAATATCAAAACTTCAGGAAGCAAACTTATCGGAGGAAATCGTGGCAAAAATCCGGAAAATAATGGATGAAAATCCATATGCACAATTCTTTTCCCAGCTAAAAGATCAGCCGACATTTCAAAATTTCAAGTTAGAATAGCAGCGACTGCTTCTTTAGATCAACGGGTGTACAACAAACCGACAGTAGATCAAGTTGCAGCAATTTGGATAGACGGAAACAATCCTAATATCCCATTTGAAAGAGATATTTTGGTACATGAACATTCAGGCAACAAACATCGAGTTAGACATTACTATGGTTGTTATGACCCCCTGCAATATCCTTTACTTTTTCCAAAAGGTGAAGGAGGTTGGCATCAAGGAATAAGGAAGTGTCGCAATCCTAATAGTTGCAGTACCACAAATGAAGGTGCCAGTTCCAGCACAAATGCACAAACATTTGTATCTGCAACGGAGGTGTTTGCCAATGAAGAACAAGGTAATATTTATGAATTACGCAAATACATTTTTAAGAGTTTAAAATTATTATTAATTATCACTGTAAAAATCATACTTATAGGTGTCCGTCGTGAAACTAAAGGATATGTGTCTTGTAGAGAGTATTATTGCTATAAACTACAAATTCGCAAAGAAGATAATTGCATTATACTACTATGTGGTAGATTATTGCAACAATTTGTGGTTGATATGTATATAAAATTAGAAACGACAAGACTGGAATATTTTAGATTTGAACAATCAAATTTCAGAAGGGAGATATATCAAGGTATCGTGGATAGTGTCATGGCAGGAGAATGTAGAGGAGAAAAAGTTGGTCAAAGGGTATTACTTCCAGCATCATTCATTGGGGGTCCTAGGGATATGCGGCGACGCTACATGGATGCTATGGCTCTGGTTCAATATTTCGGAAGACCAGATCTATTTATTACGATGACATGTAACACTGAATGGGTAGAGATTCAAGAAGAGTTGTGCGAAGGTCAACTCCCTCAAGATAGACCAGACTTAGTAACTAGAGTTTTTAGAGCAAAGTTGCAAGACCTTAAAGACCAAATTTTCAACAAAGAAATATTTTGGCCCTATTGCAGCACATGTTTTTGTCATTGAATTTCAAAAGAGAGGCTTACCTCATATACACCTTTTGGTCATACTTAAAGAAGGTCACAAGATAACAACACCGGATCAGTATGATAGATTTATTTCTGCAGAATTGCCTGACAAGGACAAACATCCGCACTTGAATGAATTAGTTATAAGGCATATGATGCATGGACCTTGCGGTGAAAATAGGCGCACAAGCCCATGCATGAAGGATGATCAATGTAAATTCCATTATCCACGACCATTCAGTAACAAATCAATACAAGGAAAAGATGGATATCCTATTTATAGGAGAAGAAATGATAGAAAAACAGTAAATGTTCGTGGAATGAATATGAATAACCAATGGGTTGTGCCTTATAATCAATATTTGTTGATGAGATATAATTGCCATATCAATGTAGAAGTTTGCTCAGGAGTAAAAGCAATAAAATATCTCTACAAATATATATATAAAGGGCATGATAGGTGTGCAGTTTATATTGAGTCGGATGATGGCAAAAAAATAGTTGATGAAATTAAAAATTTCCAAGATGTACGATGGGTCTCTCCGCCAGAAGCACTATGGAGAATTTATGAGTTTAATCTAAGTGAAATGCAACCTCCAGTTATTAACCTACAACTACATCTACCCGACAATCAAGCAGGTAATAAAATTAATTAACTCTTATAGCAATATTTAATGCAATTTTTTAACCTGCAACTACATTAATATTTATGTTCTACTATTGTAACCATACTTTAGTGTACTATTGGAAGAAGCAAAATCTCAGAAATGTGATGGCCTCAGACACTGTAAAGCATACTATGCTCACCGAGTATTTCAGGATGTGCTCAATAGACGATGAACACGAAATTATCTTTACAGAGAATTTTCAGAGCATCATGTTTGGAATCCGCAGCCCAAAATTTGGACAAAAAGGAAAACACGATCTGTGATTGGTCGGATTGCTATTGGTAAGACAACTATTACTTAAATTCAAATAATTGTTCGCTTCTTAAATTATGCATATTAACATTTACAAATAAATAATATAGCTAATACTCGAGAAGGTGAAATATATTACGAGAGATTATTACTTAACCACGTTAGAGGTCCGTTTTCATTTGAAGATTTGCTAACTGTTAATGGAAAAAAAATGTGAAACATTCAAAGAAGCTGCCAAACAAAGAGGATTATTAGAATCAGATAATAGCATTTCTGAATGTTTATGCGAGGCTGTCGTCTTCAAAAATTGCCATCAGCTCTTC
>NW_017680279.1:6486-14020 GCF_001879085.1 Nicotiana attenuata | reverse complement strand
ATGGTTCCCAACAGACAAATTTATCATCAGATCCAGGGACGCTCCACACTTGGTGCTAATTGGGTTGAGAGGAATATACCCTTATCTCCCTATCCGAGTTATGAGGTAAGCAGGCAGGAAACAGGTTGTACCAAGGGTTGCCAAGATGAGTCATTTCAGAGTAGACTTTCAAGACGACGACGTCCCTTACAAGTGCCATGCCCAGCATATGTTGCACTGAAATCATTATGGTAAAGAACACCATTGAGCCGGACAGGTATCATGCAGGGTGCGAACCCCTCTACCTGGCATGGCTAGAAGACAATCTAAAGGGAATGGTGAGGCCAGAAGCCGGTCGAGGAATAGAATCGTAGACGAAGAAGCTGAAGCTCAAGTCATATACAACAGGCTGCGCAAGAGGGTCCACGACTCTGAGAATGAGCACTGGGAAATACATGAGAGGAATGTGAGGTTGATCGAAGAATGGAAAGAAATGGCATTTACTTCCAACAGGAAGTTGGAATATCTGGAGCGAGGAATAGTGGAGCTGGAGGGTAAAGTCATAAAGAGGATTGAGGATTGGCAGAACGCTAAAGGAACTGAAGGAGGACATCTGGCCAGAGCCTACTTGTTGCAGGGTGTGCGCGAGCTGGGGGACCTGTACGATGGATCCAGGAAGATCGAATCTGGGGAAGGTCCTTCTGGGACCAAGTAGGCTAGATTTATTTGCTTTCCTAAATGTAATAAGGCCAAGTGCCAATAGTGACATACTTTTTCTATTATCTTAGTGTCGTTTTCGGATTCGTCTATTTTTCATATTATGAAATGAGGCATTTGTTGGCATCTAAAGGTCTCCAAATCTATTTGTCGCCTAGGCCTACCTCGGGCACAACGAGGCTCCCAAATTAGGACGCGAATTTATATTCCCGCAATATGTGTTTAAATACTGCAAACATTTCAGAACCCTTACTGACTTGTTTACCTTTTGTCTTCCTTTTATTCTTTATTCCATCCCCTAAGTTTGGTTCACTCATACTGGCATCATCAGCGTATCATACCAGATCTAGAGGCCCTCCACCTCCTCTTCCTCCAAGCAATACAAAAGGCAAAGGAAAAGCAAAAATGGACGACTTAAGTGGTATCCGAAAGGAGAATGTGGAGAACGCAGAAACTTCAGATGGACGGAGTACCCCGGCACCGAATGATCTAGTCTTGAGATTGGAACAAAAGATATTGGAGCTACAAGGAGAGCTTGAGCAGGTTCGCAACTTGGCGAACTTATCACTCACCTTGAATGTCCCCGACATCAACCAACAAAACACAAAGAACCCAGCACATCCCCAAAACACATCAAACCAACACCCACAAAACCCTCCTGCACCACATCAATACACAACCCCACCCCAAAATCTCAATCCCTTACCAATACCAACTCCACCACAACACCACCACCAATCAATCCAGTACCTACCAACTGTCACTTACCACACTCCCCAAAACACACCACAACCCATTCTCGATCCTCAAAACTCAACCAATGACCATCATTACACCCAAGTCCCTGGCACTTATCAAAATAACCCTATATATGTTGAGACCGTACCTCACTCTACTCAGCCAACTCCTTATACACCAGAATCCTCCGAGAAGGACCTGCTCATTAAAAACATGGCTGAAGAACTCAAGAAATTGACAAGTCGGGTTCAGGGTGTCGAAGGCGGCAAAGGGATTAAACGTTTGAATTATGAAGACCTATGTATACAGCCAGATGTAGAACTGCCGGAGGGGTACAAACCTCCTAAGTTCGAGATGTTTGACGGTACAGGTGATCCTAGGATTCATCTAAGGACCTATTGTGGCAAGCTTGTCGGGGTCGCAAATGACGAAAAGATCCGGATGAAACTCTTCATGAGGAGTCTTACAGGTGATGCTTTGTCCTAGTACATCAGCCAGGATCCCAAGAAATGGTTCGATTGGGTAGGTATGGCATCAGATTTCATGGACCGATTCAGGTTCAACACAGAAAACGCACCCGATGTTTTCTATATCTAGAATCATAAGAAGAAATCCACTGAGACTTTCCACGAGTATGCTACCCACTAGATGTCGGAAGCGGCCAAAGTCAGGCCATCTTTGGACGAAGAACAGATGAACAAGTTCTTCGTTAGAGCACAGGACCTGCGTTATTATGAAAGGTTGATAGTTATTAAAAATCGTAAATTCTCCGATATCATCAAACTAGGGGAAAGAATCGAGGAAAGCATCAAAAGCGGGATGGTAACGAATTTTGAGGCATTGCAGGCCACAAATAAGGCATTGCAATCGGGCGACATATCAAAGAAGAAAGACATTGGGGCAGTAATGGTGGCTCAAGGCCCAAAATATCCACTTACCTTTCGAACACCTCTACCCATATATCAAACATCTCCATCCACATGCCAAGCACCACCACCCACATATTAACCATCATCTCCCAGATATTCCCAACCAGCCACTGTCTATCATACCTATAACTCCCAACCACCTCATTTCCAGTCACCTCCGACTCGCCAAAATTATCCAAGACCAAGACCCAATTTCGACCGCAAGCCACCAAGACAATACACCACCATTGCTGAATCCATCGACCAGTTGTATGAGAGGTTGAAGGCCACGAGTTACGTCACTCCTGTTCCCGCTGTGGCATTAGAAAACCCCTCCCAATGGGTCAATCCTAACAAAACTTGTGCGTACCATTCTGTTATGAAGGGGCACACCACTAACGAGTGCCGAGCATTGAAAGACAAGATCCAGACGCTGATTGACAACAAGGTCATACAGGCAAAGGAGGCCACACCCAATGTTCGCAACAACCCTCTCCCTGATCATAGAGGCGGTGGAATACATGTGATAGAGACGAACGAAGAGTGGGATCCTAAGGGGTTGATTGGGCTTATTCGGGAGGGTAATGACTTTAAACCCTCAGTCACACTCACTCCTATTGTAGTACAGACTTAGTCGCCAATCGAGGTTGAGGTAGCCATATCAATTCCACTTGAGGTAGAAGTGGCTCCACCCATAGCCACCCCTGTCCCGTTTGAAGTAGAAGTGGTTGCACCTTTTATAGTGACAGTATCAACCACACCTCCTTTCAATTCAAAAGCAATACCTTCGGATTATGTTGCCAAAGCTAGGCAAAAAGGAAAAGAAAAGATGGAGGAATCCGATGTCGCGCAAGGAATGACTAGGACCGGAAGAATCTATACACCTGAACACCTGGGAGGACCAAGTAAGGATTTCACTGCCAAACAGCCGGTCATTGAAACATGGCAAGATGACCTTTGGAGGAAAGTACAAGCAAGGGAGTATTCCATCATTGATCATTTGAACAAAACCCAAGATCAGATATCCATCCTGTCGCTGTTACAAAATTCAGAAGCACACAAGAATGCTTTGATGAAAGTGTTGAGCGAAGCTTATGTGCCCAATAATATCACCAGTGGAGAAATGTCTAATATGGTAGGACAGGTGTTCGAAAGTCACAAAAACACTTTCCACGAGGATGAGTTGCCACCTGAGGGTCTGAATCACAACAGGGCACTGCACATTACAGTGCGATGCGAAGACTACTTCATTGCCACCGTCCTGATTGATAGAGGATCCAGTCTCAATATTTGCCCATTGACAACACTGAAGAGGTTAGGCAAGGGCCTATACGAGATACGAGAAGGGACCATGAACATGAAGGCTTTTGATGGGTCTCAAAGAGCTACCATCGGAGAAATTAATCTATGTATACAAATGGAGCCTACGTGGTTCGATGTCGAGTTTCAGGTGCTGCACATATCCGCATCCTACAATTTGCTGCTAGGACAACCATGGATACACGCCGCTAGGGCTGTGGCATCAACCTTGCACCAGGCAGTAAAGTTTGAATGGAACCATCAGGAGTTGATAATTCATGGGGACGGGAGTAACCCCATTTATACCAGCCAAACCATCCCGGTTATCGAAAATAGAAGAAGGTTAAGAGGGGAAACCTATCATCGCATCGAACGTGTCAACGCCGTTGAGAAAGACAAATGGTGGAGTAGCAAAATAGAAAGCATTCTGGCATGGTCTGGGATTGAACCCAGCAAAGGGCTTGGGAAGAATCTCTAGGGTATTACTAAACATATAGAGTTGAAGGGTCATGGTACTACTTTTGGGCTCGGATGCCAGTACACATGGCAAGAGTATAAGGATTGGTCGCCTCTATGGCGTGGAACGTATTATCCTCTCGAGCAACTAGTGCCGCATCTGGATCGAGCTTTCCACCAAGCTGACACGATATGGAGAACTGCGGAAGAGGAGGCGTTAGCTGGGTTGAAGAATCTATTCTTGGAAGACGAACACATGGACTACAATGCCATAATTGAGGAAGAGGAGGAAGAAGGCCTCACTATTCAGACTGTGGAGAGGGGAGCTGTTCTCAGGAACTGGACCGCCATACCATCCCGGGCCCACCGAGTCCCTGGGTAGCTTGGCATATTTTATTAGCCATTCTAGGCATTTAAGATTTTCAGTATCTTTGTTTTCAAGACTCATTTGTTTCAAAATAAATGCTCGATCCATCGAGCCGTACTTGTCTGGATGTTTTTCAGTTTTAATCAAATGCATTACTCTTTATTATTCATTATTATTTTCTACATTTTTTTCCTACAGCGTTATTATTACTTTTCCTGATGAACCGGTGACTGTGACATGTAATGAGGCATCGCAACATGAAGATAGTGATTTTGATGAATAAGACGAGATACCCGAGGAAGTTTTAAGGTAATTGAACTACGGTTAAGTTAATTCCCATTTAAGAGGGGATACGTAGGCAGCCTTATGGGTTCGGTCATATCATAATAAAATTTCCATCCCCCCCCCCCAAGATCAGAAATTGGGGCAGAATTTTGAGGAGGACCCTCAAATTCCGGAGCAAGTCCAACCAACGCTAACATATGTTAGACGGTCAGGAATCGTGTAATAAACTGGGGCAGAATTTTGAGAAAGATTCTCAAAATTCCGAAAAAGGTTCAACGCGACTCATTACCTGCAAAAGGCCGAAGGATCATCTACCAAACTGGGGCAGAATTTTGAGGAGGGCCCTCAAAACTCTAACATAAGAATGTTGTAGTGTCTTTGAAATGTGTTACAGTCACTAGTTCATCTAAGTTACTTGATATTTCAATATGTTTCTAAATAACTAAATTTTTCTCAATAATTGCATATTTTCGAAAACTCTATTTCCATAACAGTCAGGTTACCCAGGAAAACTCGAAAGGCCTACAGAACGGAGCAAAGCAAGGCCAGCGGATAGAAACGCGAACCAACCTCCCCCTCACAAAACTTACAATTTTTCTTTGAACGCAGGTACATCTGACGTATCAATAGCGTCCGCAAAAATATACACGTAACAAGATCACTATCAATCAGTCCATCAGACACCGAATATATCTCCAGCTAAGACATATGCTACTCTAATTTACTACTTTTTTTTTGCATGGGATTAAGTCCTGTCCCGCATATTTGCATGAGGCTAATCCCTACCTCCCTAATTGCATAAGGCTAATCCTTGCCTCCCTACCTGCATGAGGCTAATCCTTGCCTCCTCATATTTGCATGAGGCTAATCCCTGCCTCCACACCTGCATGAGGCTAATCCCTGCTTCCCTATCTGCACGAGGCTAATCCTTTCCTCCCCATATTTGCATGAGGCTAATCCCTGCCTCCATATTTCCATGAGGCTAATCCCTCCTTCCACACCTGCATGAGGCTGATCCCTGCCTCCCTATCTGCACGGCGCTAATCCTTGCCTCCCCATATTTGCATGAGGCTAATACCTACCTCCATATTTGCATGAGGCTAATCCCTGCCTCCACACCTGCATGAGGCTAATCCCTGCCTCCACACTCGCATGAGGCTAATCCCTGCCTCCTTATCTGCATGAGGCTAATCCTTGCCCTCATTTGCATGAGGCTAATCCCTGCCTCCCTATCTGCATGAGGCTAATCCTTGCCTCTCCATTTGCATGAGGCTAATCCCTGCCTCCTTATCTGCGTGAGGCTAATCCTTTCCTCCCCATTTGCATGAGGCTAATCCCTGCCTCCCTATCTGCATGAGGCTAATCCTTGTCTTCCCATTTACATGAGGCTAATTCCTGCCTCCCTATCTGCATGAGGCTAATCCTTGCCTCCCCATTTGCATGAGGCTAATCCATGCCTCCGCATTTGCATGGGACTAAGCATTGTCCTTCCTCGCATGAATATCGCTCTATTCCGGCACTATCTATTTGCTTTTCAATCGGGCTAAGCTCAGCCCTTCATTTCATCAGACTAAGCCTTGTCTTGTTAACATCATATTACTGTACCTCATGGGCTGAAATATCGCCAATCTATCCAAAGGTGTCATAGTCTAAAAGGCATCATCCTCATAGCTGGAAGACACCATGCCATGTCCTGAGGATCTTTCAAATTTGCATATCATTAGTCAAAGGCGTCATGGTTCGGAGGCATCATCTGCATGGCCCGAGAACACCATTTCATGGCTTGCGAATCCCTCACTAAACAATTCATGGCCCGGGACATCATGGTATGAGGACGTCATCCTTAGCCGTCCAAAAACAACTTTCATGCTCCAAAGGGAATCTGCATCATGTTTAAATTTCCGCACAAATCTATGTCTGTAGCATCTCGTTATCTGCAGGTGACCATCAAGCAACCGCTATCCTAGCAGGATCCACCTCGCTCCAGTTCCTTCAAACTATCTCAAGCTTAACCGTTTACCATAACCGCTCTTGCATCTCGTGTCCGTCCCTGCAATGACTTCATCGGTATATTCCGCCAATGAATCCAGAACTATACATGGCCTGATTCCTGTAAAACCAGGGATATGTGGGCAACTCAAAGACCAGAGTCTGGCCTATATCTTTCAAAACATCCCATTCGATCAAAATTGGCCATCATTTCTTTACCCGAAAACTCTTTCATCCTTCCCGGGTAAAGAGGGGCAGCTGTTGATACCCAATTTTTTCTCACATATTTTTAAACATATATATATATATATATATATATATATACTTTCAAAATATTACATATGCAGTTAAGCATGCATAAGTATTTGTATATTTTTTCTATAGTTTTAAAAGCTCCAAATCAATTTATTTCTTCTCCTTTTATTATATAAATATCCAACAATTATCCTTCATACTACTTTTGTGATGATTTAGCTATCTAAATTCATTATTTATGCCAACATAGTGTTTAAATATTTTTAGTGCATTTATATAATTAGATTTACATTTTTAGGGCTAAATTACACATCTTTGCAATAATAGCCCATACCAATGTATAATTATATTATTTATCCATAAAATGATCTTTTATATTTTTAAAATGTTAAATAAATATTTTAAATCATTTTAGTGCACAAAGATATTTTTGGTACTCATTTATTATTTTTTATAAATTATTTAGTTATTAAATTGGCTATTTAAAATCTGGCCCCATTTTTACATTCAATTCTAATCCTAAATTGGACCCAACACTCAG
>NW_017680279.1:0-2964 GCF_001879085.1 Nicotiana attenuata | reverse complement strand
AAAAATCAAATTGAGCTCGGGAAAGGGCGATTTTGAGAGGGTTTTGAAGAGGAGATTATTGGGTAACGTTTCTTTAATCCCTTCTAGTTATATTTCATCATTATGAAGTTAAATCCATCATTAAAATTCGAATTGAGGATCAAAAATTGGAAAAAATTGGGTGAAACTTCATAGGCTAAACTATTGAGTTTTGAGTGGGTGTTTGACCTCCGATTTGGGAGATTTTTGTATGGTTAGACTCGTGAGAGTACGAGGGTTCTGAAAATGTAAAAAATTATTCGATTCCGAGACGTTGGCCTGAAGTGCATTTTGATCATTTTACCTAATTTCGCGCCTTAGCTTTGAATTAATTAGTAGAATCAGTTGCTTGCGATGTTATTTACAATGTGTAATTGAATTGAATAGATTTGGGCCATTTGGAGTCGGATACTCGTGGCAAAGGCGAGGTTTCTAGTTGATTTTGAGGCGGTTCAAGGTAAGTGGCTTGTCTAACCTTGTGTGGGGGACCTTTCCCCTTAGGATTTGTTATTTGGTATTTGAGTGCCTTGTACGCGAGGTGACAAGTGCGTACTTGAGCCAATTGTTGAAAATCCGGTTTTTACATAAGATATCGAGACATGAGTTTTCCTTCATATTTGCTTTACTTTACTTGCAATTATAACTTGTGCTAGATTAGAAAAGCATGTTTAGCTGAGTTAACTTGCCTAATTGTTTAAGTTGCCTTGACTGTACTATGTGAAGCATGCTAGGATAGTACTACCTGTTGCTTATCTTTTGTACTTCATTTCTGAGTATCTTCTGGTTGTAGTTGCGCATTTACATTGGGACTACGGATGTGGGATTCCGGTAGCTCCCCTTTGTTGTTTACTTTGGGACTACGGGTTTGATTCCCGGTAGATCCGCCTGTACTTTTACTTTGGGACTGCGGGTTAGATTCCCGATAGATCCCCTGCACATTGATAGTTGGACTACGGGACGGTATCCCGGTAGATCCTTCGGATTTACACATATGATGGACTACGAGACGGTATCCCGGGAGATCCACTGGACAGTTGAGAAAAGGATTACAGGACGGTATCCGGGGAGATCCTCATTGTTATCAATTGTATTGATTTGTACATATTCCGTGTTTATTCTGTCTTTGTGTAGTCGTTACTGCCTTGTTTAACCTGTCTATTCTCACTGCTGTATTCATTGTTACTGTCAGTATTCATATTGTTAATTCATATTATGTTTTTGACCTTAGTAGGGCCCTGACCTTCCTCGTCAATACCCAATCGAGGTTAGGCTTGGCACTTACTAAGTACCGCTGTGGTGTACTCATGCCCCTTCTGCGCATGTTTTTCATGTGCAGATCCAGGTACCTCCACTCAGGCGTACTATCCTCGAGGCGGAGAGATCTAGCAGAGACTTCAAGGTATATCTGCCGCGTCCGCGGACCAGGAGTCTCTATTCTGTTCCAGCTTTAGTAGTTATTCTATCCTTTTATTTCAGTTGTTTAGACATTCTTGAGTTAGAGCAGCATATTACATTTCTATTAGCCTGTGGTTCCCGTGAGTTTCCGGGTTTTGGGATAAAATTGTAGACTTCCGTGTTTCATTTTTGAGTTGTATATGCCAAGTGGCACTTATATACCGTATTCTTCTAGTTTTGCTAAATTTAATTAAATGTTTCCACAAGTTATATTAATTTCCGCCGTTGTTAGGCTTACCTAGTTGTCGGAACTAGGTGCCATCACGACATGTTCATGGAGGGTGAACTGGGGTCGTGACAATTGCTAAAAGGCATGCTTATAGGATCTCAAGTTGTCTGTTTAAAAATCATTTACTGTTTTACTATATTCCTAATCAATAATAGGTACCATGCTCATAGGACATCACTATTATACGCCTAGGCAAGCCTGTAGGGCGATTAAAAATTCTGCAACTGTAAAACTATGTTCTGTTATCTGTGATTGCTCATATTCAACAGGTCTAAAGTCGGTAGGCAAGCTGAATAGGTCTTTGACACTTTGGTCCTAATTCAACACTGTATACTCTCTGCTCGCCTAAATATCATGTTCTAAGGTTTCTCTCTTAAACACCTGAAACAGTTGTTTGAGACGTGCACTTATTTGTTCTTCTTGTGGAGGTAAAATGTGGGCCTTTAATTGTTCCCCCTTTAAATGCAGTCCTAATTGTTTTAGTTGACGCTTAGACTTTTCCCCTTTAAACACCTTAGGATAGTCTAGAACTACCTAAATTAGAGGTCCTAAATACCTCCGGCGCCACAAGGAAGGGACGGGTAGTGCACACATAGGATATCTTTCAAGGTTGCTAGAATGATTTAGGCTATGACCATGGGGAGGGAATTGGGTAGTAAGGATATGATGACTACGCGCGAATGTCACGTGTAGCCCCTCATTGAGGAGTGATTACCGTGCATTGTGTGGGTATGATCTTGTAGGCTAACCGACCTAGAACCCCTCTTTCCCAACTCCCGCTGTTTAAATGAATTTACTTTTCTTTATATATGTGCAACTTGTTCAAACCTTTTCGCTTGTTTCTTTACTTGAATTATACATGTGCTTAAACATGCATTTACTTGCAAGTATGTGTTAAAACTGTTTATCTGTTAAAATGACTAATTCACATGAGTATAAGTTCGGCCGGGACCCACCGTTGTGGACCGCGAGGGATGCCTAACACCTTCCCCTCAAGGTTATTTCGAGCCCTTACCCTAATCTCTGGTAATGCAAACTAGTCCATGAGTTAATTGCTCAAGGTGCCCTAATGCACCATAATCCGTTAGGTGGCGACTCTTCAAATACCAATTCCAAAAGGAACGAGTTATTCCCCCATGATGTCGAAACCCGGACGTTCTCCACGAGGAGGAAAAAACGGGGGTCGCGGACAACCAGGTGCTCAATCATCCACATTTGCAGTAACAAATTCGCACCCTTCGAAAAAACTCTACTCCGGCTTT
>NW_017680278.1:0-14024 GCF_001879085.1 Nicotiana attenuata | reverse complement strand
TCCCTTCTAACATAATTTCATTACATCAACGATTTCACAACTTTCACATACGTTCATTTCAATAGTGATTTTGATCACTTACCCCCCCCCCCCCCCCTCCCCTATTACCTCGGCCACCCTTATCACCCCAACCCACAATTTATCACTTTGTATTGCGGCGCGCAACCCGATCCCACCGGGCAATCACATTTCACACAACAACAATAGTCCACAGTTCAATCACATGGCTTCAGGCCATCCAAAATATCATTTCACAACAACAATAACAATAATTCACAAAGAACCACAACAACAATTCTCAAGGAATAACAACAACAACTCTCAAAGAATTTCCATAACCATCAATACCATTTCCATCATATTCAATAACTCATATGCATTTTATGTCACAACGATAATTGCCCACGACAAGCTATATATGTTATTACCACAGTTGTTTCGTTGCCTCAATTACAATTTCTTTCCATCATTAGTGTCTCAACTCTTACCACATAACACGTTCGCAATCACACAGTTGGTTTATTGCCAATTACTTACACCACTATATCGGGAGACTTAACGACGAACACTCAAATCATACCAATCACAAGAATTTCACAAATAATCCACGTAGATATCACATACCAAATATTCATACACGAAACAAGGTGATTTTACAAAGGTCAAAGTTAGCCATACATACCTGGAGCCAAATCCCTTTTTAACTTGTACTTTCAATTCACCAAACAGTCTAGCAACGTCAATCTAGTGCACAAGTTAACACAAATATCTTAGAATTGAAGCTCACAATTACCACCCGAACATATTTAGGTCATCAGCCCTTCTTTTGCAAACCTCTACTTCTACCCAATTTCCCTTACTAGGTTTTAGGTTTTAAAAGGCGTGCATGTGTGTTTTCAACCATTATTTTCAAGAATCAATGCATGAGACCCCCCCTCCCCCCCTCCCCCGTAGTTTAAACCTGAAACATAATGAAAATGGGTTAGGGATTTTACCTACAAGAATGGGGATGAAGACTCTCACCTTGAAATTTTCCCGGCCCGGATAGTTTTGAAGAATCAAATTTGAAGAAGATGACTTTCTCTCTCAAGAACCCTCTCTTCCTCTCTCTTGTTTTGTTCAGAAAATTTGTTAAAAATGAGGGGTCGGGGTGTTTTATTGAAAAGGGGGTCGGGTTTAAAATTTAGAAAATTAGGAGTCCGAGTCAGGTCTGCGGTCGCACTTTGCGATCGCAGATATGAAATGCAGTCCGCAGAATGGACTGCAAAAAGTATTCCAAAAACTTGATTCCACTGTTTGGGTATGCGGCGAAAATGCGGCCCGCATACACGGTTTGCGGTCGCATAATGCACCGCATTTTTTATCTCAAAATTTGACTGACACATTGACTTAATTTGCGGTGGAAATGCGATCCGCATATTAGTTATGCGGTCGCGTAATGGACCGCATTTTGACCTTAATTTTAACCAAACCACTGACTCATTATGCAGCAGAAATACAGTCCGCATACTTAATTTGCGACCGCATTCTGGACCGCAAAATAGCACTTTTCTGGAAAAAAATTGGTTCTTTGATTTTTAAATACTTAGATCAGCACAATGGGTCCGAACCTGACCCTAAGAGCTACTGGGTTTTGAGCACAACTTTTTCCACGGGGCCTTACACCGAGCCTTGCTACTACTCTCTCTTTCCACCCGTATCTTTAGCTTTCTAGCCTGTGTGGCCTGAGCGAATCCCACAATCTTTCCATAATTCATATCTGATTGTAAGGCCGTTGTAGCAACCTCATTCACCAACAAAGGACTAAGGCCCTAAACGAATCGCCTAACTCGAGCATCCATGGTCGACACTAACTAAGCAGCATACTTGGACAATCTCACAAACTCCATGTGGTACTCCCAAACACTCATACTGCCCTGCTTGAGGACCTCAAACTCGGTGGCACGGGTTGCCATTGTCTTTGCAGGCAAGAAGTGGTCCATAAATGCATCTACAAACTCATCCGATCTAGCCGGAGGTCTTCCCTCCCTATGGGAATCCACCATCTCGAACCACGAATACGCTGCTCCCCTCAACCTGTATGAAGCCAACTCAACCCCTCCGTCTCTGAAGCTTTCATCACTCGAAGGGTCTTATACATTTCAACAAGGAAATCCTGCGGATCGGCCTCCGGGTCTGTGGTTGAAAACTCTGGAGGGGCTAACCGCAGAAACTGGTTGACTCTGGAGCTGGCGGAATCTCCCTATCCACTGGAGGATGCAGGGGCATCATGAGATCTCTGGGCCTGAGCGGCCACTAACTGGGTCAACATATGGATGGCTCCTCTAAGGTCCCCATTAGAAACCCCGGGACCGGAAGCTGGAACTGCATCAGGATCAGGAATATTGGCTGGGGGGATGGTAGCACCCTCTGCCGTAGCAGGAACAAGAATACTTTGATCTGGAATAGATGGGTTTGGTAGATTCAAGACCGGGGAGTCACTCTCACCCACGGCATCAGGTACATGATTCATAGCCACACTTGGGGTGGCATTGCCCCAAGGCCGAGTCTAGCTCTCTTCTTAGGTGCCATTATTGAAAAATTCGGAACAGAGCACGAGTTAGACATAGATACTTTCACCTTTCACTTCACCGCACGATATATAATAACAAAGAAGAGGGTAATTACCTAAATGTCCCTGTAGCGCCCTACTTATAGATGTGGTCGACAATACAACGATAAGAAGGACTCTACTAGACACGGCTCCGAGACATCCTAGGACTCTTTTAAAACCTTAGGCTCTGATAGCAAGTTTGTCATACCCCAAAACCGAGGGACATGACCGGCGCCCGACCGGGTAGCCCTAGTCAAGCGGACCTCGGTGCCTTTCCTATCTCACGTGTTGCCCCGTGTTTTCATTACTCATTAATAAAAGGAAATAGCCATTTATAATTTAAATACCTTTTTACAAAACATACATAAGTACATGGTTACTTAGCGTGGTTTACAACTTACATCGCCCAACATACAAAATACATATTTACATAAGTTCACAACCCACATTTCCTATCTACTGAGCCTCTAAGGATACAAAAGGGTGATACAATACTTGCCGGTAACAAGGCTACGGCTATACCTTACACAAATACCAAAACAAGACTCCGGAATAAAAGCAGCATAAGCCACGCAGAGCCCCGAAAGGAAAGGGGCTCACCAATACAGCTGACGGGAAGTGAAGGAGTGCTGTTGTCGGTGGACTGGAGTACCTGCTATAGATCCACCTACAATCATAACACAAATGTAGCACCCCCGGCAAAAGGGACGTCAGTACATTTGAATTGTACTGGTATGTATGAACAAACTTTTCCTCAAGTAAGATCAAACAATACACAAGTAACGAACAACGATAGAATGAACAATCAAATGCACATGAAAGGGACAACCAAAACCAAACAAGTTTCACAATCTCTCCTTTTCCCCTTTCAACATTATCACATCAATGATTTCACAACTTTCTCATATTTTCATTTTAATAGTGATTTCGATCACTTTTCCACCCTTATTACCTCGGCCACCCTTATCATCACAACCCACACCTTATTACTTCATGTTGCGGCGCACAACCCGATCCCATCGAACAATCATATTTCACACAACAACAACAGCAGCAACAACAATTCACAAAGAATTTTCATAACCATCAATACTATTTCCATCATAAACAACAGCTCGCATACAATTTAAGTCACAACTATAATTGCCCACGACAAGTCACATATGTTGTTACCACAGTTGTTTCAATTGCATCAATCACGATTTCTTTCCATCATTTGTTACACAGCTCTTACAACATAAGCACATTCTCACACACACACACTTGGTTTGTTGCCATTTACTTACACTATTATTCCGGGAGACTTAACCATCAACGTTCAAGGCATATTAATCACAGAAATTCATAAATAGTCCACATGGGTAACACATACCAAATACTCGTACACCAAACAAGGTGACTTTTGATGAGTGGTGATTTTACCACTCAATCTCGTCTCTTTTCCTTAGCGTTTATGTCCTTTTAATATAATATGAGGTTGTTTATGGTGTGTATTGTTCGATTTTCAGGTAAATGATGCTATGAAGTGATTTGAATTTAATTGAAGTGGAATTGAGCAAAAGAGAGTGAAAACATGCAAAATCTTCCAGTTATCCCGCTTCTGCGGAAGTTTGGTCGCAGAAGCGACCCTGCTTCTGCGTGAAAATAACCGCTTCTGCGGTGGAGGCCTGGATTGGAAAAAACCGCATCTGCGGAAGGAGAGACACAGAAGCGATCCCGCTTCTGTGAGGAGAAACCCGCTTCTGCGGAAATGGCTGAGCATGTAAGGAACCGCTTCTGCGGTCATAGTGCTGCCTATCTGCGTGAATTGTTCCGCAGATGCGATAGTCGAGCATCAGATTTGGCAAATTAGTCATATCACATTTTCTCAACCCCAAACCAATTTTATACTCGTCCAAGGGGATCTTTGGCATATATTTGGCATATCTTTTGGCTTATTTTCAGTAGCACACACTAGAGAAGAACAAGTTTTGATGCTAGGGTTTTGCACACACACTTGGGTCTTGAAGATTTCAAGCTTGCGATTAAGGACCCTATTTATTGTTTAGTTTTTTTTATTCCTTGCTTTGTATTGAATATTTAAGTGTGTAGAATTTATTTCCAACATTTGAATCTTGGTTATGGAAATACTCATATTTATAGTGTGGATTAAATACCTTGTTGTGCTTATGTATTGAATGATTTTTATTCTTTTATGAAGTGAGTTATTGTTATTTTAATTATTCTTGTTCTTTAATATTTCCAAAGGGATTAGCTAACCCTAGGACTCGCCCATTAACTCCGAATTAATTTATGAAAGGATAATTTGGGGTTGGGAAAGATTAATTAACAAGAACTTGAGGCGTTAACCCTCATTCTATTGATTCTACCTAGGGATAGGATTAAACTACTTGTAGCCATTCCGGGTGTGCTTAATCTCTTAATTGTTTTAGGGATAATTCAATTAGGAAGTCTTGTTAGTCTTTGGAAGAAGCTAATTAAGAATTATTATCCATGGCCAATTAACATAAACTCGCTCATATTTGTAAAATCATGAAATACATTGGATCGTTACTTGAGTGTAATTCCTGATGCATTCATACTTGTAGCCATTGATTATTTTACTTGCTTTCTAGGTTAGTTTACATTTTCGCACTTAGATATAAAAAATTTCCAAAAACCAAATTCATAGTGTTTGGCATTGCGCGATAAGTAATAATTTTCTTACATTCCTAATCGCCTACATATTATTCTCCGTGGGATTCGAACCCGACTCATAATTGGGTAAATTATATTGCATGCGACCGTGTCCAATGGCTTTTTAGTAGTGGTTTTGGACGTCATCAAAATTGGTGCCGTTGCCGGGGAACAATTTGGCATAATTTAGGTTGTTTGAGACATAAGCGAAAGTGCTTTGGTCCAAACTTGTGAATATTTGTGTAATTAATTTTCTTACCTTGGTCTATTTTTCTTGTTTGTTTCTTGTTTATTTTCTTATTTTTGAAAAAAAATATATGGCATCATATAATGAAAATTGGTCGGATGGTAGTTGTTCATACTTTGATGACCCTTGTCCTTATTGTGGTGGCCACACTCGTGGCAAAATTGTTTAAATTCTTTCGGGGGTGGATTGTGCGCACAATCTCAAACCCATAAGTGGAGTATTTGTGATAAGTGTGGTTTTCAAAACGGTCATTGGGATGATTGTGCTTATTGTTCCTTCCCTTCTCCAAGCCCGCTCTATGATGATTCTACTTTTTGTGATGAAAGTTATAGGGGTATAGAAGTTGAAGAAGTTGAGCATGGCCAAAGTGGAGAGTTCAAGCTTATGTTGGAGTGTTTACTTGAAAAAGGAAACAAGGAGCAAATTGCCTTGGAGGAGCTTTTCGAGAATAGTCTCCAAAATGACTTGGCACTTGAAAGGTTGCACTCACAAATGGATGAGATGATCGAAGCCTTAAAGATTCAAAAAGCCTCGGAAGTGAATGATATCCAAGAACCTCCCTTGGAGATTGAAGTTGAAAATCTTTCCTTGGCACTTGATCAAAATGAAGAAGAACTCTCAAATGCTCAAAATGAGAAAATGATGCTCATGTTGAAGACCATTCTTGAAAATGAGGAGAAGCACAACTTTGCACTCGAGGACTTGAAACAAAGCTTGAATTACAACGACGAACATATCCGCACGTTGGAGGATCAAATGCAAATATTGGTTGAGGCTCACTATGCCCACCAACTTGAGAGTGTGGAAGGAAGCCGAGAAGTGTACAATTCCGAGGAAGAAAGTGAGCTTTACTTCGAGGAATCAAGAATTGAACATCCGCCAACCGACTCCATAATTGTTAGAGATGCCAAGAAAAATGTGAAATTAGAGTCAACCGGTATAAATGAAAATGTGGTTGATATTGACTCTAATCCGGGGGGAAAAGAGGATGTCAAAATAGAAAAATTGCTAAGTGAAGGCTAAAAGTCAAATTCTAAGCATTTTTCAACGTTGGAATTGTGTGGTGATATGGAAATTGAACTACACGAGTCAATGAGGGATTGCGAGTAGGAAGGACAACAAACATACATTTTACAGTTTGAGGAAACAAGAAAGCAAAATGACATTCCTCACATGAGAGCCAAGAAGTGGAAAATGAAGAATTTAAGGATTGGCTTGATCATCGACTTACCACCCCCCCATCGCTCGTGGTCACAAGCTTGATTCCAAGCTAGGTGCCCGGTTCATATCATCCAAATGGCGAGAAAAGTGATAAAGTTGAGTTGCGTCGTCCCACGACGTTAAATGCGGCGCTTGGTGGGAGGCAACCCATCGTTTTTCAAAAATTTTTGGTCATTTTTTGAAATTTTCTTTCTTAGGATAGCTTAGAATATTATTTTTGACTAATCTGCCAAGTTTTAGATTTTTTTTGGAGTTGATTTGAGCAGGTCATAGTGGTCCGGAGGGTCAAAACCAGTAGCTATAGAATCTGTGCAAAAATGTTCTGGTTTAACTGCATCTGCGGATTCCTACCGCAAACGCAGTATCGCAAAAGCGTGCAAAAAACCGGAGAAGCGAGAAACCGCACAGAAGCGAACCACTGGCTGCATAAGCGGCGCCGCAGATGCGGCAAAATCACCGCAGATGCGGAAATCGAGCAAGTGTTTAATTTAAAAAATTTTTAGACTCCTCATTTGCTTAAGTAACCTCTGTGCACTGTTTTCCCCAGCCCTAACTCCCCAAACTCAAAAAAAAATCTCTAAAACATCACAAGAATGCTCGTGAATTCTTTCTCTCTTGCACAAGACTCAGGTAATGTCCTCTAAATCCTCATCTATTTCTTCTCTCTTTCCTTTCATTCTCTCTGCTTCTCCTTAGCCAACAGCCCCACTCATTTTTTTTTAATTTTTTTTTATTTTGTTTGATGCTTTTAGTTTCAATTTATCTGCTATTAGTTTTAGGATGTGAGGGATATTGGTTGAGAGCTTTCATGTTGTGTGCTGTTAGTATTAAAGCAAAATTGTGGGAATTCTGAGTACCCAATTTGTGTGAAGAAGAGGTCATTTTAAATTGCTTGCAAGATGTTCGACACAATGCTTAAAAGAAATTTTCCTGCTAAGTACCACAAAAATTGGTCTCAATTGAATCATAATCTCATGTACTGCACTAATTTAGAAGTCTTGAGTAAAAACTGGTGCCAAAATGAGTTTGAAAATCAAAAATTGAAAAAAAAAACTGGGACAAGTTGAAGTAAGATGACGAAAACCGTCGATAATNATTGGTTTTAGAAAACATGATATGCAGACTCCCAATTTTCACAAAATCCCATATTTTTAGAAAAATTTTGCCAGAGTTTCCTTTGTAATTAGGCTTATCTACCTGTCAGAGAGCCCCCGAAACATATTTCCAAGCACCATTACACAATTCTAACTATCCCTACAACTGGTATACAATTCATTACCTTAACAATTTGCACATATTCAATCACTTGCTACACTTTGCACATAAATTAGTGACTTCAATGAGTTCCATACAATTTAACCACTTCAACGAGTCCCATACAATTTAACCACTTCAACATACTATATGCATTTCAATTTAATCATTACCAATCTACACTACCATTAGTCGTTCACTTATCACATAAGTCTTTATAAAGCTTTCATTTACCAAAAAGGGGTTCACGTGACTTAAACAATCACAACACATATAATTCTTGCACAATTTGAGGAATTTCAATAGTAAAGCATTTAGGAAGAAAAGATGGGGTGTCTTTGCACCAATTTGGACACAATATCAGTTTGTTTAGAGATAAGAGTTCGCACGATTACTACTAGACTTACTTGAACAGGTGGGGGTAATTTTCCTTCATTTCATTTTCCGCTTCCCATGTGGCTTCCTCAACTTGTTGACTTCGCCATAATACTTTAACTGAAGCAACTTCCTTATTTCTCAATTTACGGACTTGCCTATCAAGAATAGCAACCGGAACCTCTTCATACGAATACTCTTCATTAACCTCGATGGTCTCGACTGGCACAATGGTGGATGGATCTCCAACCACCTTCTTCAACACAGACACATGAAACACTGGGTGCACTAATGACATTTCAGGAGGCAATTCCATCCTATAAGCCACCTGCCCTATCCTTTGAGTGATCCGATACGGCCCGACATACCTAGGACTCCACTTCCCTTTCTTCCCGAATTGCATGACTCCCTTCATAGGAGATACCCTTAGGAACACCCAATCATCAACTTGAAATTCCAATTCTCTTCGACAAACGTCCGCATAGGATTTCTGGCGACTCTGAGCAGTTTTCACCCTTTCCTGAATGATTTTAACTTTTTCCATAGCCTGGTGCACGAGATCTGGCTTTATCAATTCTGCTTCACCCACTTCAAACCATCCAATCGGAGACCTACACGTCCTTCCGTACAATGCCTGAAATGGGGCCATCTGAATGCTATCATGAATGCTGTTATTGTAAGCAAACTCTATAAGTGGCAAGTGATCATCCCAATTACCCTTGAAATCCAAGACACAAGCCCGCAACATATCTTCAAGCGTTTGAATAGTCCTTTCTGCTTGACCGTCGGTCTGTGGATGGAAAGCCGTGCTAAGATTCACCTGAGTACCCAAACCCTGCTGAAATTTCTTCCAAAAATTAGCTGTGAACTGGGCCCCTCGATCTGAGATAATAGAAAGTGGAGTGCCATGAAGCCTTACTATTTCCTTGATATACAACTTAGCATACTGTTCTGCAGTATCGGTGGACTTGACCGCCAAAAAGTGAGCTGATTTGGTGAGTCGATCCACTATTACCCAAATTGAGTCGAATTTGCGCTGAGTGCGAGGTAACCCTACCACGAAATCCATGTTGATCATCTCTCATTTCCACATTGGTATTTCCATAAGCTGAGTTAACCCACCGGGCCGCTGATGCTCAGCTTTTACTTGCTGACAATTCGGACATTTAGATATAAAGTCCGCCACACCTCTCTTCATACCGTTCCACCAATAAATTTCCTTGAGATCATGATACATCTTTGTAGAACCTGGGTGCATGGAATACCTGGAATTATGAGCCTCCGCCATTACCCTCTCCCGAAACTTATCCACATCCGGAACACATAGCCTACCCTGACATCGCAATACACCATCCTCGCCGCCGAGTGAAAATACCGAGGTCCTGTCATTCAAAACTGCTTCCTTCATCTGAGCCAATGCTGGATCAGTAAACTGCTTTTCCTTGACTTCTGCTAGAAGTGACGATTCTGCCCCATTATGCATAATAACATCCCCCTCGTCTGAGGCCGAAATGCAAACACCAAGACTGGCCAATTGATAAACCTCCCGAGCCAAGGGCCTTTGATCCGCTCCAAAGTGAGCTAAACTACCCATAGACTTCCAACTAAGAGCGTCGGCCACCACATTCGCCTTCCCCGGATGGTACAAAATATTCATATCATAATCTTTGAGCAATTCTAACCACCGTCGCTGCCTTAAATTCAGCTCATTCTGCTTGAACAAATATTGGAGACACTTGTGGTCTGAGAACACATCCACATGGACCCCATAAAGATAATGCTGCCATATTTTCAAAGCAAACACAACTGTTGCAAGCTCCAGATCATGCGTCGGATAATTCTTCTCATGATTCTTGATCTGCCTTGAAGCATACGCTATAACCTTCCCATGTTTCATCAACACACACCCCAAACCAACCCTGGAGGCATCGCAATAAACCACAAATCCTTCCGTGCCTTCTGGCAAGGTCAATATTGGCGCCGAGGTCAACCTTGACTTCAATTCCTGAAAACTTTTCTCACAAGCGTCGGACCATTGGAACTTAACTGCTTTCTGCGTCAACTTAGTCAATGGGGAGGCGAGGGTAGAGAATCCCTCCACAATCCTCCGATAATACCCTGCTAAACCCAAGAAGCTACGAATCTCCGTCGGGGTCGTGGGTCTAGGCCAATCCTTCACTGCTGAAATCTTCTGGGGGTCTACCTGAATCCCTTCACTAGAAATAACATGACCCAGAAAGGTAACGGACTCCAACCAAAATTCACATTTCAAAAATTTAGCATACAACTGGTGCTGATGAAGAGTCTGCAAAGCTGCCCTGAGGTAACCGGTATGATCTTCCTGGCTTCGCGAATAAACAAGGATGTCGTCAATAAAAACAATCACGAATGAGTCTAGAAATGGCTTGAAGACCCGATTCATAAGATCCATAAAAGCTGCCGGGGCGTTGGTTAGCCCAAAAGACATGACCAAGAATTCAAAGTGACCATAGCGAGTTCTGAAAGCGGTCTTGGGAATATCCTGCTCCCTAATCTTCAATTGGTGGTACCCGGACCGTAGATCAATTTTGGAGAAGAACCTTGCACCTTGCAATTGGTCGAACAAGTCATCAATCCGAGGCAAGGGATATTTATTCTTGATAGTGACTTTATTGAGCTGCCGATAATCAATACACTTCCGGAGCGACCCATCCTTCTTTCTGACAAAGAGAACTGGAGCACCCCATGGCGACAGACTCGGCCGTATAAACCCCTTTTCTAACAAATCCTTCAGCTGCTCCTTTAATTCCCTTAACTCTGCTGGAGCCATTCTGTACGGTGGAATAGATATTGGCTGCGTATCTGGCAATACATCAATCCCGAAATCAATCTCCCTATCTGATGGAATCCCTGGAAGCTCGTCCGGAAACACTTCAAGAAACTAATTCACGACTGGCACGGACTCGGGGGTAGACACTTCTGAAGTGGTGTCCGCCGCCCGGACCAAATGATAGATGCACCCTTTCTCGATCATCTTCGAAGCCTTAAGGTAGGAAATAAACCTACCCTTCAGCACCACACCATTCCCCTTCCACTCAATAACCGGCTCATTAGGGAACTCGAGACTCATGACTCTCGTTCGGCAGTCAAGTTTAGTAAAGCACGAATAAAGCCAGTCCATACCCATAATCACATCAAAATCCACCATTCCAAGCTCGATAGGATCGGTCGGGGTAACACGACCATATACCGTGACAACACAATTCTTATAAACTCACGAGGCTGTGATAGAATCACCAACCGGAGTCGATATGGAGAACGGCTCATGAAGCTGTTCGGGTTCTATCCTAAAACTTGAAGCAATGAATGGGGTGACATAAGACAAAGAGGACCCCGGATCAATAAGAGCATAACAATCAATAGCCTGAACGGACAAGATACCTGTAACCACTTCTGGAGAAGCCTCTGCACTCTGTCGACCACTCAAAGCATAAAGCCAGCTGGGTCCGCCTCTACCACGAGCTCCACCCCTAACTGCACCACGCCCTGCTGGGGCTGGAGGACGCACAGATGATGTGGCGACTGAAGAACCGGATGACTAAGCAAATCCCCTACCCATGCCCTGACTGGGCACACGATAGTCTCGCTGGATATGACCTCTCACCCCGCATCTAAAACACACTGGGATATCCAAATAACAAGTCTCTATATGGAATCTCCCACACTTGGGCATGGAGCCCTCCCCTGCTGCTGTGATCTCCCTCCCGAACGGCCGGACTGATGGGATCTCCTACTGTCTGAACGTGGTCTCAAGTGGTTGCTCTGGGGATGACTGTGTACAGATGGCGGTGCGCTTGCTGAGGACTGAGCATATGACTTGGATGGACCTGGTGGCCCTCTTCCCTGAGCTGGTCTCCCTAAGTGACCCCCTGATCGGGCTCTGCTGCTACTCTCCCTTTCCGCCCGTATCTTTAACTTCCTAGCCTCTGTGGCCTGAGTGAATCCCACAATCTTCCCATAATTCATGTCCGAGTGTAAGGCCGCTGTAGCAGCCTCATTCACCACCAAGGGACTAAGGCCCTAAACGAATCGCCGAACTCGAGCATCCATGGTCGACACTAACTGAGGAGCATACTTGGACAATCTCACAAACTCCATGTAGTACTCCCAAACACTCATACTGCCCTGCTTGAGGACCTCAAACTCATTGGCACGGGCTGCCATCGTCTCGGCAGGCAAGAAGTGATCCATAAATGCATCTACAAACTCATCCCATCTAGCCGAAGTTCTTCCCTCCCCACGGGAATCCTCCCACATCTCGAACCACGAATACGCTGCTACCTTCAACCTGTATGAAGCCAGTTCAACTCCCTCCGTCTCTGAAGCCTTCATCACTCGAAGGGTCTTGTACATTTCATCAAGGAAATCCTGCGGGTCGGCCTCTAGGTCTGTGCCTGAGAACTCTGGAGGGGCTAACCGCAGAAACTGGTTGACTCTGGAACTGGCGGAATCTCCCTGTTCGCTGGAGCATGCGGGGACATCATGAGATCTCTGGGCCTGAGCAGCCACTAACTGGGTCAACATACGGATGGCTCCTCTAAGGTCCCCATCAGGAACCCCGGGACTGGAAGCTGGAACTGCATCAGAATCAGGAATATCGGCGGGAGGGATGGTAGCACCCTCTGCCGCAGTAGGAACTAGAACACTTTGGTCTGGGATAGACGGGCCAGGTAGATTCAAGACCGGGGAGTCACTCTCACCCACGGCATCATGTACATGATCCATAGCCACACTCGGGGTGGCATTAGCCCCAAGGCCGAGTCTAGCTCTCTTCTTAGGTGCCATTACAGAAAAATTTGGAACAGAGCACGAGTTAGACATAGATACTTCCACTTTTCACTTCACCGCACGATATAGAATAACAAGGAAGAGGGTAATTTCCTAAATGTCCATGCAGCCCCCCACTTATAGATGTGGTCGACAACACACCGATAAGAAGGGCTCTACTAGACACGGCTCCGAGACATCCTAGGACTCTTTTAAAACCTTAAGCTCTGATACCAAGTTTGTCTCGCCCCAAAGCCGAGGGACATGACCGGTGCTCGACCGGGTAACCCCAGTCAAGCGGACCTGGGTGCCTTTCCTATCCCACGTGTTACCCCGTGTTTTCATTACTCATTGATCAAAAGAAATAGCCATTATAATTAAAACACCTTTTTACGAAATATACATAACAATCATGGTTACTTAGCGTGGTTTACAACTTACATCGCCCAACATACAAAAATACATATTACATAGGTTCATAACCCACATTTTCTATCTACAGAGCCTCTAAGGATACAAAAGGATGATACAATACTTGCCGGTAACAAGGCTCCGGCTATACCTTACACAAATACCAAAACAAGACTTCCGGAATAAAAGCGGCATGAGCCACGCAGCGCCCCGAGAGGAAAGGGGCTCACCAATTCAGCTGACGAGAAGTGAAGGGGAGCTATGGTCGGTGGACTGGAGTACCTGCTATGGATCCACCTACAATCATAACACGAATGTAGCGCCCCCGGCAAAAGGGACGTCAGTACATTTGAATTGTACTGGTATGTATGAACAAACTTTGCCCTAAGTAAACTCAAACCATACACAAGTAACGATCAGTAATAGAATCAACAATCAAAT
>NW_017680277.1:0-14026 GCF_001879085.1 Nicotiana attenuata | reverse complement strand
AGCGATAGTAAACTTAGTCGATTCACAAGTAATCCAAACAAACATCACTGGGTGGCAATGAAACGAGTTCTGGGATATTTGGAATATACCCAAGACTACGCTTTGCACTACAATAAATATCCTGCGGTTATCGAAGGATATAGTGATGCAAATTGGATAACCGGCTCAACAGAAACAAAGTCCACAAGTGGATATGTTTTTACTGTTGGTGGAGGAGCAGTATCTTGGAAGTCTTCCAAACAAATGTGCATCGCTCGCTCTACAATGGAATCAGATTTTATAGCTTTGGATAAATCCGGTGAAGAAGCTGAATGGCTTCGAAATTTCTTAGAAGACATTCCGTTCTGGCCAAAACCTTTGGCTCCTATTTGCATACATTGCGATAGTGAGGCTGCAATTGGACGGGCAGGGAGCGTTATGTATAACAGAAAGTCTTGTCATATACGACGAAGACATAACACCGTTAGACAACTACTTTCTAGTGGAATTATCACTATTGATTATGTAAGATCAAAGGATAATGTGGCGGATCCGCTTACAAAAGGCTTAACTAGAGAGGGAGTTGAGAAATCATCCAAGGGAATGGGACTATGGCCGAGGACAAGTCAACATGGCGGTAACTCTACCTAGAATTTTGGATGTTCCGATATCTAGGTTCAAGGAGCTCAAACAAAGTTGTGATTGACCGGTTCAACATTGTCAAAGTAAAATCTTTGGTCCCTTCTCGTGACGAAGACAATGTTCAGTAACAAGGATAGAACCTTACACGTTCTTTAATGATTACCTAAATTTGATGTGGTATTTATCAAATAGTGTCAATCTAAAGGATTACACGTTTAGGAATCACCTATGTAAATGTGAAGTGGAAGCCGCTTCAATGAGAATTCTGTAAGGCCAATTCTCTACGCACTTATGAAACCAGGCGGTGTTCATGGCTGCAACGAACACAACAATGAGAACCTAAAGACGGTTAAGGGTTGGTTGTGTGACATATGGTTGTCTAGGTATACACTAAAGTTCGACGGTTCAAAGATATCAAATCTACCGATTGACCGAGTATATCCGACATATGTTCACTACGGAAAGTTCAAAGGAAAACCTACTTATCCAGATGCGATTAATCCTTACTTGCAAATCACACAGCTTTCATCTATGATCATTCTTGTTAAAGCCATTCCCATTCATGTGGGGGATTGTTGGACTTTAAAGGCATTGAGCTTCAAAGACTTTAAGCATTGGGCTTTAAAGTATAAGAGTGTGAATTGGAAATGGTGGGAAATAAAATGGAGGGGATGAAAATTTGAATGAAGTGGGCTTTTGACTTGCACTTTGTCCCTCATTGGTGAGGGACAACTACATTTGTGTGCTTATATATAGAATCACTTCTTAAAGCTCTTAAAAGGAGTTGAAGAGAATGATCCCTCGCGCCGTTGTCGTCGCTCGCTCGGCTCGGCTTTGGCTTTGGCTTTGGATTTGGATTTGTCAAACGATCGATAAGATTATTTTTGGATAAAATTTATTTAATTAATTATTTAATAATTAATTAAATGCCAGATCACTGCTGAAGATTCAGAAGGATAGTCTGGTCGCGGTCCTGGCGTAACTGCGGTAGGACCGCGCCAGAACCCTGCTGCAGATTCAGAGGGCCACTCTGGCCGCGGTCCTGGCGTAACCGCGGTAGGACCGCGGCAGGCCGCGTAAACTTCTGAAAAGGCACCTTTTCCAGAACAAACATCACACCTCTTCCAATAATTGCCTATAAATTCTGAGGCATGGCTTCGTTTTTAACACACCAAAAACATTACAGAACTTCCTTCTTTCTGAAAATATTGCATTCTAATTCGCAGTCTCTCTCTCTCTCAAATTCGTAAGTGTGATTTGCTCCGTTCTTTAAGTTCGTTGGTATCCTGCAGTTTATATTGCCACTGTTGCAGGAAGGTTTATTCCGTTTTATCCTGGGAGGATTTAAGCCATTACCTTGGCAACGTGTGAGGGGGTTAAAATTCCTTAAGGACGCACAAGCAAATTGTGGACTCGGAATATTTCTTAATCTTTACTGTTTCCCCAATTTCTTTTATTCTCCTAACAGTTTTTTCTGATTTTGTGTTTTAACACAGTAGCAACAACAAGCTTAAGGAATTTTATACTAACGTTTCTGTGTTGAAATATATATTAAACTGTTATCTATATTTTGTATACTGTCTTGGAGAATAAAGCTTTCGTGCTTTCTACTCCAATAATTGTTCTGTCCGGTTTAAAGTATATCAAAACTTTACCGAAATAATAAACGTACGGGTTTGAAGTATATAAAAACTTCACCATTGTTACGTGTTGTATGTTTGGTTTGGTATTCAGTTTGAAGATATCAAAACTTCACTGATTTAACCAAGTTCTGTTTTGTTTCCAACTTTACAGAAAAATGACGAATGAAAACCAAACTAATAGAAATGTTGAGGGAACGGGTGCTACTGTTACGAGTGTTGCTGCCTCGTCAAGCCGTTCAACTCCTGCTCATGCTATGGCACCAACAGAAAAACCCGGAAAGTTTTCCGGTATTGACTTCAAACGTTGGCAAATGAAGATGCTCTTCTTTCTTACTACGTTGAGTTTGCAGCGATTCATCAAGGAGGATCCTCTGGTCCTGGCTGAAAACACTCCAGATGACGAACGATGTGTTGTAACTGAAGCATGGAAACATTCTGATTTCTTGTACAAAAACTACATCTTGAGTTGTTTGGAAGATAGCCTGTACAATGTCTATAGTGTCATGGAAACATCAAAAGCGTTATGGAATGCGCTTGAGAAAAAGTACAAGACTGAGGATGCCGGACTTAAGAAGTTCGTGGCTGCAAGGTTTTTGGATTTCAAGATGATTGACACTAGGTCGGTCATAACTCAAGTCCAAGAATTACAAGTTATTGTGCATGACCTCCTTGCTGAAGGTATGGTCATTAATGAGGCTTTTCAAGTTGTCGCTTTCATTGAGAAGTTACCTCCGTTGTGGAAGGACTTTAAGAACTATCTTAAACACAAGCGGAAGGAAATGACACTAGAAGACTTGATTGTTTGTTTGAGGATAGAAGAAGACAACAAAAATGCTGAAAAGAAGTCACGTGGAAACTCGACAATAATAAGGGCTAATATTGTTGAGGAGGCGCCACAAAATAAGAAGAGAAAGAAGGCTTCTGGACCAAAGAATTACCCAAGCAAGAAAAAGTTCAAGGGTAATTGCCACAACTGTGGAAAATCTGGGCATAAGGCCGTGGATTGTCGTGCACCAAAGAATGATAAGAAGAAGAAGAATCAAGCTAACATGGTTGAAAATGCTGAAGAAATGGAGGACTTGTGTGCCATGTTGTCTGAATGCAACTTGGTAGGAAATCCTAAAGAATGGTGGATAGATTCTGGAGCCACCCGCCATGTTTGTGCTAACAAGGAGTTATTTTCTTCTTATGCCCCCGCAGGACCCGACGAGATAATTTTCATGGGAAATTCGTCTACAGCCAAAATTGAAGGAGTTGGCAAGATTGCGTTGAAGATGACGTCGGGAAAAATAGTGACTCTAAACCAAGTTCTCCATGTTCCAGAAATTCGCAAGAATCTTGTGTCTACCTCACTTCTTGTCAAGAATGGATTCAAATGTATTTTTGTTTCTAATAGTGTTGTACTAAGTAAGAATGATATGTATGTAGGAAAAGGTTACCTGAATGAGGGCCTTTTTAAGCTAAATGTAATAGCAGTTCCTATCAATAAAGTTAATGCTTCTTCTTACTTACTTGAGTCAAACACTTTATGGCATTCACGCTTAGGTCACGTCAACTTCAAAACATTGCGAAAAATGATAAATTTAGAAGTATTGCCAAAATTTGATTGCATTAATTCCAAATGTCAAATATGTGTGGAATCAAAGTATGCTAAGCATCCTTATAAGTCCGTTGAAAGGAATTCAAGTCCTTTAGACTTAATTCACACAGATATTTGCGACATGAAGTCAACACCATCTCGCGGTGGGAAAAAGTATTTTATTACTTTTATTGACGATAGCACGAGATATTGCTATGTTTATTTACTTAATAGTAAAGATGAGGCAATTGATGCTTTCAAGCAATACAAGAGTGAAGTTGAAACACAACTAAACAAAAAGATCAAAATGATAAGAAGTGATAGGGGTGGCGAATATGAATCTCCTTTTGAAGAAATATGTTTGGAAAATGGCATTATTCACCAAACAACTGCCCCTTACTCTCCACAATCTAATGGAATTGCGGAGAGAAAGAATCGAACGTTGAAAGAGATGATGAATGCGTTGTTGATAAGTTCTGGTTTACCACAGAACTTGTGGGGGGAAGCTATACTTACAGCTAACCGAATAATCAACCGTGTACCTCATAGTAAAACACAGTCCATTCCCTATGAAAAATGGAAAGGAAGGAAGCCCAGCTTGAAATACTTCAAAGTGTGGGGGTGTTTAACTAAGGTACAAGTTCCTAAACCTAAAAGGGTTAAGATAGGTCCAAAAACGGTTGATTGTGTATTTATTGGATATGTAACCAATAGCAAGGCATATCGTTTTCTGGTTCATAAGTCAGAAAATCCTGAGATTCACGTTAATACGATAATAGAATCAGATAATGCTGAATTCTTTGAAACTATTTATCCGTATAACAAGGAAAGTGAAGTAACCTACCAAAAGTCAAAACGACCTCGGGAGAAAATAACGGATGGTATGCCTAATGAGGAAAATCCGAGAAGAAGTAAATGTCAACGGACATCTACTTCATTCGGACCAGATTTTCTGACTTTCCTGCTAGAAAATGAGCCTCGTACCTTCAAGGAAGCAATGTCTTTCTCAGAAGCACAATATTGGAAAGAAGCTGTCAATAGTGAAATAGAATCCATATTGAGCAACCATACATGGGAAATTGGTTGATCTTCCTCCAGGTAACAAAACATTGGGTTCTAAATGGATTTTCAAGAAGAAAATGAAAGACGATGGTACTATTGACAAATACAAAGCAAGACTTGTTGTCAAAGGATTTAGACAGCGAGAAGGTCTTGACTATTTTGACACATACTCGTCGGTAACAAGAATTACATCCATTCGGATGCTAATAGCATTAGCCGCCTTGTATGGTCTTCAAATCCATCAAATGAATGTAAAAACAGCCTTCTTAAATGGTGATCTAGAGGAAGAAATTTACATGGACCAACCTGAAGGGTTTGTGGTTCCGGGAAAAGAAAAGAAGGTGTGTCGACTTGTTAAGTCCCTTTATGGACTAAAACAAGCACCCAAGCAATGGATGCGAAATTTGACCAAACAATGTTGTCAAATGGCTTTAAGATTCATGAATGTGATAAATGTGTTTACATTAAGAACATTCCAAATTATATAGTCATTGTTTGCTTATATGTTGATGATGCTAATAATGAGCAAAGACATTGCCGACATTCAAGCTACTAAGCGTATGCTTGCTAGTAAGTTTGATATGAAAGACTTAGGAGTTGCCGATGTAATTCTAGGAATTAAAATCCAAAGGAATCCTCAAGGTCTAGCTTTGTCTCAATCACATTACGTGAAAATGGTACTTGAAAAATTCAAACACTTGGAATTTAGAAGTGCAAGAACTCCAATTGACTTAAATCATCATCTTATAAAGAATAAAGGTGAAAGTACGTCTCAATTGGAGTATGCTCGTGTGTTGGAAAGCTTAATGTACATCATGAACTGTACACGACCTGATATAGCTTGTGCAATAAGTAAACTTAGTCGATTCACAAGTAATCCAAACAAATATCGTTGGGTGGCAATGAAACGAGTTCTGGGATATTTGGAATATACCCAAGACTACGCTTTGCACTACAATAAATATCCTGCGGTTATCGAAGGATATAGTGATGCAAATTGGATAACCGGCTCAACAGAAACAAAGTCCACTAGTGGATATGTTTTTACTGTTGGTGGAGGAGCAGTATCTTGGAAGTCTTCCAAACAAACGTGCGTCGCTCGCTCTACAATGGAATCAGAGTTTATAGCTTTGGATAAAGCCGGTGAAGAAGCTGAATGGCTTCGAAATTTCTTAGTAGACATTCCGTTCTGGCCAAAACCTTTGGCTCCTATTTGCATACATTGCGATAGTGAGGCTGCAATAGGACGGGCAGGGAGCGTTATGTATAACGGAAAGTCTCGTCATATACGACGAAGACATAACACTGTTAGACAACTACTTTCTAGTGGAATTATCACTATTGATTATGTAAGATCAAAGGATAATGTGGCGGATCCGCTTACAAAAGGCTTAACTAGAGAGGGAGTTGAGAAATCATCCAAGGGAAAGGGACTATGGCCGAGGACAAGTCAACATGGCGGTAACTCTACCTAGAATTTTGGATGTTCCGAGATCTAGGTTCAAGGAGCTCAAACAAAGTTATGATTGACCGGTTCAACATTGTCAAAGTAAAATCTTTGGTCCCTTCTCGAGATAAAGACAATGTTCAGTAACAAGGATAGAACCTTACACGTTCTTTAATGATTACCCAAGTTTGATGTGGTATTTATCAAATAGTGTCAGTCTAAAGGATTACACGTTTAGGAATCACCTATGTAAGTGTGAAGTGGAAGCCGCTTCCATGAGAATTCTGTAAGGCCAATTCTCTACGCACTTATGAAACCAGGCGGTGTTCATGGCTGAAACGAACACAACAATGAGAACTAAAAGACGGAGGGTTGGTTGTGTGACATATGGTTGTCTAGGTATACACTAAAGTTTGACGGTTCAAAGATATCAAATCTACCGATTGACCGAGTATATCCGACATATGTTCACTACGGAAAGTTCAAAGGGAAACCTACTTATCCAGATGCGATTAATCCTTACTTGCAAATCACACAGCTTTCATCAATGATCATTCTTGTTACAGCCATTCCCATTCATGTGGGGGATTGTTGGACTTTAAAGGCATTGAGCTTCAAAGACTTTAAGCATTGGGCTTTAAAGTATAAGAGTGTGAATTGGAAATGGTGGGAAATAAAATGGAGGGAAATAAAAATTTGAATGAAGTGAGCTTTTGACTTGCACTTTGTCCCTCGTTGGTGAGGGACAACTACATCTGTGTGCTTATATATAGAATCACTTCTTAAAGCTCTTAAAAGGAGTTGAAGAGAATGAACCCTCGCGCTGTCGTCGTCGCTCGGCTCGGCTTCGGCTTTGGATTTGGATTTGGATTTGGATTTGTCAAATGATCGATCGATAAGATTATTTTTGGACAAAATTTATTTAATTAATTATTTAATAATTAATTAAATGCCAGATCACTGCTGAAGATTCAGAAGGATAGTCTGGCCACGGTCCTGGCGTAACCGCGGTAGGACCGCGCCAGAACCCTGCTGCAGATTCAGAGGGACACTCTGGCCGCGGTCCTGGCGTAACCGCGGTAGGACCTCGGCAGGCCGCGTAAACTTCTGAAAAGGCACCTTTTCCAGAACAAACATCACACCTCTTCCAATAATTGCCTATAAATTCTGAGGCATGGCTTCGTTTTTAACACACCAAAAACATTACAGAACTTCCTTCTTTCTGAAATACTGCATTCTAATTCGCAGTCTCTCTCTCTCAAATTTGTAAGTGTGATTTTGCTCTGTTCTTTAAGTTCGTTGGTATCCTGCAGTTTGTATTGCCACTGTTGCAGGAAGGTTTATTCCGTTTTATCCTGGGATGATTTAATCCATTACCTTGGCAACGTGTGAGTGGGTTAAAATTCCTTAAGGACGCACAAGCAAATTGTGGACTCGGAATATTTCTTAATCTTTACTGTTTTTCCAATTTCTTTTATTCTTCTAACAGTTTTTTCTGATTTTGTGTTTTAACACAGTAGCAACAACAGTAACATAGTGTTTTGTGGGGGAGGGGCGGCTATGGAGGAGAAAATAAATAAGAAAAAGATCACCGGAATATGTTCCAACCACCGTCGACTCCGGTCATCTCTTTCTTTTACGGTGGTCTCCAAGTTTTTGTCATGGACTCATGGTCATCAGCCTTTCTCGTGAGAGGCAACGAGACAGAAGGGGATTGGTCGGAAGGGGTCTTCTTTGACACGTCGGAAGATGAAGTTGGATTTTTTTTGGGGGGGGGGGGGGGGGGGAGAGGAGAAATGGTGCTGGAAAAGATTTTTTGTTCTTTAAATTCATTTTGTTTTTTGGGTTAACTTGTGTTAAGTTTTAATTACAAATTACACGTGTCGTTCATTGATTGGCTCATTTGACAAGTGTAACTCACGCATCTGGTGTGCTGTAATGGGGTGTCTATTTGATTTACTTAACCGTCACTTGAAGTGTCTAGCTGGAAATTATTTAACCAAAAAATAGAATTTCGGTTAAAACTAGAATTTAAGAGAAAAAATCGGGTTACTGATAATCAGGAGACGAAAAGAATAAGAAATTTTTTGTGGATAATAAATGCAGTAAATAAGTTTGTATTACAATGTAATCACAATGATATTTTGTGTCCTTGCAAATGATGAGACCTCCTCCTTTTATAGTTGTCTTTCCTAGGAAAAGGTATAACACCTTAGCCTTAAAGAGGCAATTATGAGCATTAAATGAAACGTTACACAATCATTCAGAATCAATATTGATTCTCTAACGTATTTGTCATTTAATACTGAATTTAGACTCCTTTATGCCCTCAGATTCATATCTTCAATTCCTTCTGACCTCCTGACTTTAATTAAGTTAAATAGATACGAGACTCGTATCTTTTGAATAGCTTCTCGTGCCTATTTAACTTTCTTCTCCTCGTATCTGATATCGCCCGTGCCTCTTAACTGACCATCCTGCTTTGACTATTTGACCGATCCACGTGTCATGCCACGTCACCTTCAATGTGAATTCAGTTTTTTCTCAATACAGATAGTCCCTCCACTTTTCATTTATTTACCAATTAAATATTTGGGAAGTGGATCATCATAAAAAAGGGAATTTTTACCATAATCAATGCTATGACAGTATCGATGCTTCAATTGTCCCTTCTATTTAATGCACCATATACGTGTCACCCTCTCATTAGTTCTGCGATTTTGCAGCCTTTTTCTAAGGCTTTTTTAACTCCACTATTCACGAAGTGATAGTTGCCTTTATTATAGGCTTTTCATCATTACACTTCTTAATTATCGACGATTAAGTTTATATATAAACTTACCCCCTTTTTCCTTTGTCTTCTTCTTCACAAGCTTTTTACCAAATTTCTTGCTATTTACTCTCATTCACTTCTTCTTCAATTCATTCCTTTTGTTCTTATCTTCTCACTATGTCGTCTTCAAACCCTAACCCTAAAAGAGTCCCAATTCTTGATAGCTTCCCCAATGCTCCTGCTAGACACAGAAGAGGTAGAGGAGGTACGCTTCGGGGTACAGGGTCGGTTCGTGGTGGCACCTCTGGTTCCATCGCTCTTTCTTCTAGTTCTGGCAATATCTCTAGAGGCTCTCTTTCTAACAGATCCTCTTCTAAGGGTAAAGAACCTTCTGAGTCTAACCAAGAGCCTCTGGTTGAAGAAATTGTGCCATCAGATTTATCTTTCGAACACGACAAAGAATCCCTTCGTGACCAACTGATTAAATTAGAGAGAGCTGATAAATATCCCTCTTTAATTACAGAGCCTTTGACTCAAATTGTTCGAAGAGACTGCCGTTGGAGAGATGACACCCACATAGTTATCCCTACCCCACATCAAAGAATATCTTCTTATAGGGTTGGCTTTTCTTTCGTTTACACCTATCCCTTTACTTTGGGATTTATTCCTGCTATTGACCCAGTCATACTTGATTTCTGTCGTTTTTTCAAAATTTGTTTGGCTCAAGTTGGTCCCCTCGTATGGAGAACAGTAGCTTGTTTGAGGTATATGTCAACCAAAGCTGATGTTGATTTTACTTTCCCTCATTTAATTCATCTTTATCACCCCAAGCTATTCCGCAATGGTGTTTTTACCTTATCTGCAAGAAGTAAGAGGGTTTTGGTTAACCCTGAAGATACTAACGACCGTGGCTGGTACACCCGGTTTGTTGTTGTTCCCACAATTGATTTGGTGGGTGAATCAAATATTCCTTTTCCTGAGAAATGGAACTTTGCACGTAAGTATTTTCTTCCTTGCCGTATCTGCTTTCGTTATTTCAACTTCTCTTCTAATTTTATTATTATTCCTTTGCTTTTTTGTAGCAACCATGGGAGATGTGGAACCCGTTCCTAATTTCCGTGGTTGGGTAGATGCTGTCTTGAAAGCCGTGCCTATGGAGGCACGAACTTGGAAATATATTTCCAACAAACATGGTTGGAAAGTGAAAACTCACGGTATACATTCCTCTTTGCTTTTCATGTGTTAAATTCTTTTCCCCTCTTTTAACTTTTTATCCTTCTTATTGTCAGGATTTGCTATTCGAGGGATGTCGGCTGAAGTAGCTATCACCCTGCGAGCTTCTTCCGGTACTCCTCTTGCTTTGGAAAGAACAGAAGCCACGCTGTCAAAGAGGAAAGTGGTTGAAGAGGATTCTGACGTCGATGAAGACGATGATACCTCTTTGACAGCTCGTCCTAGAACTAGGAGGCGCATTGTTTCTGAGGATGAAACTGAGATCTCTCCTGCTCGTATCTCCGATCTCGTCACCATTACCTCTGATGAAGAGACCATTCCAAGGGACACCCCTGAATCCACTCATCGCCTCTTTATTGAGGGCTTCGAAAGTGGTGGATTAGGTCCGGTTTTAGATGAAGTCCCTCTCTCATCTTCCGTTTCTGTTCTTTCTGTTCCTCCTCCAACCTCAAGTGTTTTCTTACCAACTTTGTCAATTTCTGCTCCCTTACCTGCTTCGACTCCTTCGACTACTACTATTCTCACCTCTTCTACCGTTCCTCCTTCTATAGTTCCCCCTTCTTCTACTCATTATGTAGAAGAGGGTTCTAGTAGTAAAAGCATGGCTATGAGGAGTGTAACACTTGAGGTTCCTGCTAATAGCAGTCTTTTAAGGAAGTCTGGCGGAGCAGATGTTTGGCTTGAACCCTTAATTGGGGATATTGAGAAAAAGAAAATGGACAGTCATAGTTGCCTGACTCTGATGAACGACATAGTTCATTCCACTTTGAAGGTATGACCCTTCTTTCTTTACTTTTACCAGAATTTTTCCGGAATTCTAATTTTTCTTTCCTTATCGTTTTCAGGCCAACCTTATCGGTACAGAGTTGATGAACAGAATTTCCTTACTAGAGAAGGTGGCACGTGACTCTGGAAAGGCTGTTCTTGATTCAGAGAAGAAAGCTCGTGACTCTCAGTTGGAAGCAGCTAACTGAAAGAGCCAATTTTTGATAGTGCCCAAATAACAATAGAGGATTTACAAGAGAGTAAGAATAACCTGGAACAGCAGGTGAGGGCATTAACTTCAGAGCTTGCGATTGTAAAAGCTTCTTCGAGTCAAGCTGAGAAAGAAAGAGAGCGTCTCGAGTCTTCTTTATCAGAACAGTTATCTAAATCAAGTGAAGAAATCAGAGAGCTGAAGGTATTGTTGAGCAAGAAAGAGGAGTACGCGGGAGAGCTAGTTCAAAACTTGTCTCGGGCTCAGGCTGACTTGCAAATTTTCTCTGATAAGGTTCGTGCCTTAGAGAATTCTCGTGCTTCCCTTGAAGCTACCCTTGATTCCACTTTGGCTGAAAATCAAATGTTAAAAAATGATCTTGCCTCGTGGGAAAAGGATTATGAGCTTCTTGAGGAGAATTTTAACACAGAGGTGAGCTGGGCCTTTTTAAACTCCCGCCGTGATGCCTTAACTGAAGCCAGTCAAGAAAACTTTGATTTAGAATCAGAATTGGCTAAAGTTTTGAAAACCATTGCAATGACTCAACAACCCCTTGACTTTCCTTCACCAGTAGATGAAACTCCCGTGGCTGAGGAACCTTTAAATGAAGGAGCCGCTTCTGTTGAAGTTGAAAATGTTACAATTCCAGCTCCCGAGGGTGAAACTTCACTGATACAGTCTGTGGAAGCTGAAGTACCCGTGACTCTTGCTTCCCTCGGTGACTTTAACACTTCAAGCCCAACTACCGCTACTTCCTCAGAAATTGCTATCGTGCCTACAGCTGCTTCTGAAAGTGAGATCGACATTGCAACTTCAGAAGTTCCAACCCCTTCAGTGACAAGTTGAATATTTTACTCCTTTGTTGCCCTTTTTTTTATTTATTTTATTAATTGGTGGTTTTATCCCTTGACCTTTTTAAGGGATTTTTGGTTAAGTCCCCAGTTATCATAATAGGACACTTTGTAAAAACATTTGACTAAGTTTTACTTAGTCTTTTTTTAAGAAGTTTGGACTTATAGAATAGTTTAGCAATTTTATCCTTTGAAATTGCTTTATGATTCTTCTCATGAGTTATTAACATGAGGTTTATAAAAGAGGGCCCTTTTATATATATATCGACACTTAATGAAGAAGACGTCTCAACTTCATAATGGTGTTATAATACGATGAAAGAAATAGGAATACACATGTTTTGTATGCTACAACTTTGACAAGTTTTTATTCATGAACTTGAACAAACTTTTGAGTATTACATGTATTAAAGTACATCTATAACTTTCTTGCAACTGTTTTCCTTGTAACAGATTTATATAAAAGAAGAACAATAAATACGAGGTTTTTCTTTATAACCCGTTTTAGTACATAGTCTTGACCCCATCTTCATGTATTAGGAAGGGTTTGAGAGGTGACTCTATTGTTCTCGTGGTAAAGAATACTATGATGTATGCTTATGCTTGGATTCCATAACCTCTGCTCGACACTTGTCTCTTGATTTACGAATCTATTTTCCGCACGTATCTGTTCTGTGTCTATTATACAGTCCCCCAAGTGTTTGAGCGGTGAAGTATGAAGCCTCGAGCACTTGTTTTTCCTCTTAATTTGGTCCTTTTCCTGAAACAGAAAAATTTGCGGGACTCGGAGGTGCGATTAGAGATGAAGACTGCCTAACCCGTGTGTATTTCCATCAGATTAATTGTAACCCTGGGCTGGGAATTTAAGAATATTCCATTTTGCCGTACAGGTCGTGACTCATCATTTGGCACGAGTTAGGGTTTTTGCCTAGCATCTAAAATCGTTAGTAAAATTGTTAATAAAAAAATGAACTTTAACATAGAGATACCTGACCATGGATACTTTTTTCAAAAGTAGTATCTTTTTAGATGGACAGCATTCCAATGTGAGGGTAACAGTTTGCCATCTATTGTCTCCAACTCGTATGCTCCTTTTCCTGCAATGTCACGAACTCTGTAGGGTCCTTCCCAAGTTGGACTCAGCTTTCCTGAATTAGCAGCCTTTGCAGATTGGAACACCTTTTTAAGCACGAAGTCCCCAATTTTAAAGAATCTGAGGCGTGCTTTCTTGTTATAATATCGTTCAATTACTTGCTTTTGTGCCGCCATTCTTATTAGTGCAGCTTCTCTTCTTCCTTCTAACAAATCAAGATTCACCCGCATCTCTTCATCATTTAATTCTTCCGTTGCTTGAACGTACCGTGTGCTTGGTTCTCCTATCTCTACTGGAATCAAAGCCTCCGCACCATAAACCATTGAAAATGGGGTTTCTCCCGTGCTTGTTTTTGTCGTTGTACGATAAGCCCATAATACCCCAGGTAATACCTCGGGCCAATTACCTTTCGAATCCTGCAACCTTTTTTTCAAGTTGTTGATGATAACTTTATTCGTGGATTCCGCTTGTCCATTCCCCACTGGATGATATGGTGTGGATGTTATCCTTTTAATTTGCCAACTTCGAAAAAATTCTGTGATTTGGGCTCCTATGAACTGTGGTCCATTATCACACACGATTTCTTTTGGTACCCCAAAACAACATATTATGTTTCTCCAAATGAAGTCTTTAACTTCTTTCTCCCGCACCTGTTTAAATGCCCCTGCTTCTACCCATTTAGTGAAGTAATCTGTAAGCACAAGTAGAAACTTTACCTGACCTTTTGCTTGTGGCAAGGGACCTACAT
>NW_017680276.1:0-14038 GCF_001879085.1 Nicotiana attenuata | reverse complement strand
ATCGAAGTTAATGTTTATACTACATGGAGCACATAGACACATACACAATTATAAAGTTATGTACGTCATTTGTTCCACTTTATGTGGCAAAATTCAAATAAATACGAAGTTTAAAATATTTTTTAAATACGTAGTCTTAGATATTTTATACATTTATATGACTATAATACTTTAGATGCATGTACCACTCAGTTGGATCTAATTTCCTATGCTAGAGTACTAATTGAAATGGATGTAACTAAAGATCTTCCCAAAGCTATAAAGGTCACAGATCCTAATGGAAGGGAATTTATGCAAGAGGTGGCATATGACTGAGTTCCTAATTTTGTCATACTTGCATGCAAGTAGGACACCAGTATAACAAAGAGCAACCAACACCTAAAGCCAAAAAGAAGCAGCAGAAGCAGAAGCAAGAATGGCAGCCCAAAGTGACTCAGAATGATAAGGGGATTCAGCAAAATAAAGTAACCAATAGCAGTAAGGAGGTATCTATGCTTAATGAGGGAAAGGGCACCTGTGAGACACCACCTATGATACTAGCTAGAGAAGAGCAGGAACATGCATGGAAAAAAGCTACAGGGAAATCGGTTACTAGAAGCAGGGAGAAGCCATATGATGGAACCATTAGCATGATAAATGGTTTCAACATACTGGCAGAATCTAGATTGCAGCTGACATATCACAAACAACTGAGAGAAGGCACAAGTAGTCAAAGGAGAGGAAGGAGGGTCACAACCTCTATTCATTCATGTATGATGCTTGCTACATGGAACATTAGGGGTTTAAACAAGATCCCTAGGCAGAAAGATGTCAAGAGGTTTATAAGAAGTAATAGAATAAATATGATAGCACTATTAGAACACAAAATAAAGGAGCAGAATGCCATACAAATAATAAGGAGATCACTCCAGGATGGACTTGGGCTGCCAATTATGAATATAGTAATAGAGGAAGAATTCGGATTCTATGGGACACCAATGAGATAGATTGTTTGGAATTGGGGAAGTCCTCCTAATACATTCACACTACAGTCCACATAAAGAGCATGAGAATGAGATTCAATTTCACTGCAGTGTATGGTCTTCATACAGTAGAAGAAAGAAGATGTTTATGGAGTGACTTAAATAGATGGAATAATGTACAGCAGGGGCCATGGCTGATAATGGGAGACTACAATGCTATTAGATCAGGGGAGGATAGACCAATTGGGAACCCTGTACAAGAAGCTGAGATTAGGGACTTCAATGACTTCATTGAGCATAATGATTTGACAGAATACAGAACTACTGGAAGGAACTTCACATGGACAAATGGTCACACATACAACAGAATAGACAGAGCCTTGGTGAATGCTGAATGGATGCTGCAAATGCCACATCTAGAAGTAAGGGTAATAGATCCAGGTTGTTCTGACCACTCTCCTCTGTGTATTAACTTTGAAGATAATGAGGATAAAGATCCAAGGCCTTTTAAATTTCTAAATCATCTAGCTGAGCATGAAGAGTTCCTGGTAAAAGTTAAAGAAGCATGGCAAAGGAGAAATGGGATGAATATCATGAAGGATGTATGGTGCAAACTCAAACAAATGAAGCAAGCTATGAAAGACCTGAATATAACAAAGTATAATGCAGTAGGGGACAAGATTCAGCAGTGCAGACAACAACTTAGTGAACTATAGGAACAAATGAGAGACCCTGGGCAACCTGAAGATGTGATTATAGCAGAAAAGAACACAAAGGCTCAACTAGAGAAATGGCTTGGGGTGAAAGAAAGTATCATGAAACAAAAATCTAGAGTACACTGGCTGAAATTAGGAGATGCTAACACAACTTATTTTTTTGCAAGCATGAAGAGCAGATACTCTCAGATCAAAATTAAGAGTTTAATAAGGGCGAATGGGGAGATGGTGCAAACTAAACAAGACATTGAAGAGGAAGTGCTTGGCTTCTACAAGCAATTACTGGGATCATCAGCTGGGAACTTGCCAGGTATAAATCCAATAGTGATGAGGGATGGAGCTTTGGTGAATAGACAACAACAACTTCATTTAGTGAAAGATGTATCTAAAGAGGAAGTATTTCAGGCACTGCTAGTTATTAATGACAACAAAGCACCTGGATGTGATGGTTTCAATGCTTTATTCATCAAGAAGACATGGTCTGTGATTGGAGACAAGGTTACAGAGGCAGTGATGGAGTTCTTTACAAATGATAACCTCTATCAACCTATCAACTGCACAACAATGACTCTTGTACCTAAGGTGAAAAATCCAGCCAGAATCACTGAATATAGGCCAATATCATGTTGTACTATCCTATAAAATTATATCTAAGGTGATAACAAACAGATTGCAGGGGATAATGAATGACATAGTTGACAGGAACCAGTCTGCTTTTTTGCCGGGAAGACTGATAAATGATAACATCATATTGAGCCATGAACTAGTCAAAGGTTATGGTAGGAAAGGTATATCTCCAAGGTGCATGCTAAAATTTGATATGAAGAAGGCCTATGATTCTATTGAATGGGACTATATGGAGCAAGTTCTAATGAGTCGGCAAATGCCTGGAAGATTTGTCCAATGGATTATGAAATGTGTGAGAAGTGTATCTTATTCCATCATTATCAATGGGCAACATACAACTCCATTTCAAGCAAAAAAGGGATTGAGACAGGGTGACCCTCTATCTCCCTACTTGTTTGTATTGGTCATGGAATACTTGACCAGATTATTGAAGACTCTAAAGAGGAATCCAAACTTCAACTACCACCCTAAGTGTGCTAAAATGAGCATAGTACAGCTTAGCTTTGCTGATGACCTCCTGCTTTTCTGTAGAGGTGATACTATGTCTGTGCAACTACTCTATCAATGCTTTCAAGTTTTATCCCAAGCTTCTGGTTTAGTTGCAAATGCTGAAAAGAGTTCTATCTTCTTTGGGGGAGTCAGAGATGATATACAACAGGAGATACTGCAAGAATTAGGCTTCTCTAAAGGGTCATTACCAGTGAGATATCTGGGGGTGCCTCTAAGTACCAAAAGGCTATCATTGGTACAATGCCAACCACTGATTGGGAAGATGCTAGGGAGGATACAATCATGGACTGCCAAATACATGTCGTATGCAGGAAGAATTCAACTGATTAAGAGTGTGTTTTTCTCCATACAAGTATTTTGGTCACAAGTGTTTATGCTGCCTAAGAAATTGATCCAATTGATAGAAAGTATATACAGAAGGTTTCTATGGACTGGAGGGATGGAGGTCACAAAAAAAGCATTATTGGCTTGGGATAGACTATGTTGGCTAAAAGCAGCAGGGGGATTGAACATACTGGACATAGGCATATGGAATAAAGCAGGCATATGCAAGCTGTTGTGGAGTCTAAGTAAGAAGAAAGATAAAATGTGGATACAATGGGTCCACCTATACTATAAGAGATACATTACTTGGGGTGATCAACCAAAACAAGCATCATGGGTGATCCAAAAATAATAAAAGCAAAGAAACACTTTGAGGAAGCAGGGTACTCAGAAGAAGAGGTGCTGCAAATGGACAAATTCTCAATCAAGGCTATGTACTCGAAGCTTAGAGGAGACTTCACAAAGGTATCATGGAGGAGGATGACATGTAATAATGCTGGGCTACCTAAATGGACATTCACACTATACCTGGCTGCTCACAGAAGATTATTAACAAGAGAAAGATTAGGGAGATGGGGTGTCCTAGAGGATACATCTTGTGCACTATGTAACGGTGAAGAAGAAACTATTGACCATTTATTCTTTAAATGTTCATTTTCAGCACAAGTATGGGCATCAATGCTAGAATGGCAAGGAATAAAGAGGCAGGTGATGGCTTGGGGATAAGAACTAGAATGGGCTGAAAGACAATACAAAGGGAAGAGCCGTACAACAGAAGTATACAGAATGGTACTAGCTGGGAGCATATACTACATATGGCAAGAGAGGAATGCACGAATATTTCAAGCAAGACAAGAGGAGTGCTGAAGCAATTACTAGACAACTAGTTCAAGAGTCCACTGTACGAGGGGGCACAAAACATAGACTGAAGGAGAGATTATTAGAGTTAAACTACTACCCTATTGTTTATATGGATGTGTAAAACTAGTATAGTAGTTAGAAGGAACAAGAATGAGAAGCCAAGCTGAATCTGGGACTGATGTCCAGATCAAGCTAAAGAGAGAAATGTTGCGCAAATATTACTTGGTAAATAAAAGCTTTTAATTACCAAAAAAAATAATATTAAATATGTCATAAGTTTTATATTGTTCTAAAAGTTTCTTTTTGACAGTTTAAATGGTCCAAATTAAAAAATTATCATTATTTGAAAAATCGAAAGGTTGCGGAAGGCATTTTCACGCCTCATAGCCTGTTTAAAGTTAGCTTATTTTGAAAAATATATTTTTCAAAGGCAGAATACATCGGCAACCCTTTAAAGTTGTCATCACTTTTTACTTAGACACTTTATATTAGTTTGTTCCATTTGAATACTTTAACCAAGACTTTATTGTGCCATTTAGACACAAAATTTGTAGGCAGACAAACACAAAAGATGCGTGTAATTCACACTCCAAAGTGACGAATAAAGCAAGGACATGTGGATTTAACTTTTAAAAATTAAAAAACAATTTGAAAATAAAATAAAATATAGTAAAAACAAGAACCCTACCACGTATCATCATCTTCCCAACAGACTAATCCTCAACCATGTTTGCTCGATCTGAAATTGTCAGTTTTATAATTAATAAGATATTAGTGGTGAAAAATTAATCGAAGTTAATGTTTATACTACATGGAGCACATAGACACATACACAATTATAAAGTTATGTACGTCATTTGTTCCACTTTATGTGGCAAAATTCAAATAAATACGAAGTTTAAAATATTTTTTAAATACGTAGTCTTAGATATTTTATACATTTATATGACTATAATACTTTAGATGCATGTACCACTCAGTTGGATCTAATTTCCTATGCTAGAGTACTAATTGAAATGGATGTAACTAAAGATCTTCCCAAAGCTATAAAGGTCACAGATCCTAATGGAAGGGAATTTATGCAAGAGGTGGCATATGACTGAGTTCCTAATTTTGTCATACTTGCATGCAAGTAGGACACCAGTATAACAAAGAGCAACCAACACCTAAAGCCAAAAAGAAGCAGCAGAAGCAGAAGCAAGAATGGCAGCCCAAAGTGACTCAGAATGATAAGGGGATTCAGCAAAATAAAGTAACCAATAGCAGTAAGGAGGTATCTATGCTTAATGAGGGAAAGGGCACCTGTGAGACACCACCTATGATACTAGCTAGAGAAGAGCAGGAACATGCATGGAAAAAAGCTACAGGGAAATCGGTTACTAGAAGCAGGGAGAAGCCATATGATGGAACCATTAGCATGATAAATGGTTTCAACATACTGGCAGAATCTAGATTGCAGCTGACATATCACAAACAACTGAGAGAAGGCACAAGTAGTCAAAGGAGAGGAAGGAGGGTCACAACCTCTATTCATTCATGTATGATGCTTGCTACATGGAACATTAGGGGTTTAAACAAGATCCCTAGGCAGAAAGATGTCAAGAGGTTTATAAGAAGTAATAGAATAAATATGATAGCACTATTAGAACACAAAATAAAGGAACAGAATGCCATACAAATAATAAGGAGATCACTCCAGGATGGACTTGGGCTGCCAATTATGAATATAGTAATAGAGGAAGAATTCAGATTCTATGGGACACCAATGAGATAGATTGTTTGGAATTGGGGAAGTCCTCCTAATACATTCACACTACAGTCCACATAAAGAGCATGAGAATGAGATTCAATTTCACTGCAGTGTATGGTCTTCATACAGTAGAAGAAAGAAGATGTTTATGGAGTGACTTAAATAGATGGAATAATGTACAGCAGGGGCCATGGGTGATAATGGGAGACTACAATGCTATTAGATCAGGGGAGGATAGACCAATTGGGAACCCTGTACAAGAAGCTGAGATTAGGGACTTCAATGACTTCATTGAGCATAATGATTTGACAGAATACAGAACTACTGGAAGGAACTTCACATGGACAAATGGTCACACATACAACAGAATAGACAGAGCCTTGGTGAATGCTGAATGGATGCTGCAAATGCCACATCTAGAAGTAAGGGTAATAGATCCAGGTTGTTCTGACCACTCTCCTCTGTGTATTAACTTTGAAGATAATGAGGATAAAGATCCAAGGCCTTTTAAATTTCTAAATCATCTAGCTGAGCATGAAGAGTTCCTGGTAAAAGTTAAAGAAGCATGGCAAAGGAGAAATGGGATGAATATCATGAAGGATGTATGGTGCAAACTCAAACAAATGAAGCAAGCTATGAAAGACCTGAATATAACAAAGTATAATGCAGTAGGGGACAAGATTCAGCAGTGCAGACAACAACTTAGTGAACTATAGGAACAAATGAGAGACCCTGGGCAACCTGAAGATGTGATTATAGCAGAAAAGAACACAAAGGCTCAACTAGAGAAATGGCTTGGGGTGAAAGAAAGTATCATGAAACAAAAATCTAGAGTACACTGGCTGAAATTAGGAGATGCTAACACAACTTATTTTTTTGCAAGCATGAAGAGCAGATACTCTCAGATCAAAATTAAGAGTTTAATAAGGGCGAATGGGGAGATGGTGCAAACTAAACAAGACATTGAAGAGGAAGTGCTTGGCTTCTACAAGCAATTACTGGGATCATCAGCTGGGAACTTGCCAGGTATAAATCCAATAGTGATGAGGGATGGAGCTTTGGTGAATAGACAACAACAACTTCATTTAGTGAAAGATGTATCTAAAGNTGAGCACAAGATTGGTTTCTTCACATCTCGCCAAAACCCTATCCAAGTTCACCAAACATTCCTCAAATGAATCTCCCACCATGCTGAAGTCGTCCATGAATACCTCCAAGATATCCTCCACCATATCGGTGAAAATTGCCGTCATACATCTTTGGAAGGTCGCTGGGGCATTACATAGTCCGAATGGCATTTCGAGAAAGCGAATGTGCCATAAGGACATGTAAAGGTTGTCTTCTCCTGATCCTCCGGGGCAATGAGAATTTGATTATACCCTAAGTAGCCATCTAGAAAACAATAAAAGGCCCGGCCCGCAAGACGATCGAACATTTGGTCCAAGAATGGTAGTGGGAAATGATATTTTCTTGTTACCTTATTCAGCTTTCTATAGTCCATACACACTCTCCAACCCGTAACTGTCCGAGTAGGAATCAACTCATTGTTGGCATTGGTCACTACCATCATTCCACCCTTCTTTGGCATACATTGGACTGGAGAGGTCCATGAACTATCCGAGATCGGGTAAACCACACCGGCGTCAAGCCACTTGATAACCTCTTTCTTTACTACTTCTTGTATCACCTCGTTGAGTCTCCTTTGATGTTCAAGAGATGGCCGTGCATCCTCCTCCAAGATGATCTTATGCATGCAAAATGCGGGGCTTATTCCCCTGATGTCCGCCAAAGTCCATCCTATTGCCCTTTTTCACTTTTGAAGGACCTCCACAGTGGCCTCAACCTGCAAGTTAGTAAGGCAAGAAGAAAGAATAACTGGAAGAGTAAAATTAGAGCCCAAGAATTCATACGTAAGGTGTGGAGGAAGTGGTTTCAACTCCAACACCGGTGGCTCCTCAATTAATGGCTTGGTTGGCGGAGTTTTGCGATTTTCAAGATCCAAAGATAGTTTCCTAGGCTCATATGAATATGAACCCATTCCATGCAATGCATTCACGCACTCCACTCTACCGGCATCATCATTGGCATCCATGTTAAGAAGCACGACTTCAAGAGGATCTTCAACATTAATCAAAGCACTTGTGTCATCCACTATCACCGCCGTGACAATGTCCACAAATGAACACACCTCCGTACTATTGGGTTGCCTCATTGACTTGCACACATGAAATACCACCTTCTCATCACCCACACGGAATGTTAACTCCCCTGCTTCCACATCAAACAACGCCTTCCACGTAGCTAGGAAAGGTCTTCCAAGAATAATAGGCACTTCGAAATCCACTTCGCAATCTAATATGACAAAGTCGGCCGACAATATAAATTTCTCCACCCGGACAAGCACATTGTCGATTATACCTAAAGGCCTCTTCATCGACCGGTCCGCCATTTGAAGTCTCATTGAGGTTGGCCTAGGTTGCCCAATTCCCAAAGTCTTGAAGACTAAGTATGGCATCAGATTAATGCTAGCCCCCAAGTCACATAGGGCCTTAGCAAAGTCCGCACTTCCGATAGTGCAAGGAATAGTGAAAGCTCCAGGGTCTTCTAGTTGTGGGGCCATAGAATGCACAATCGCACTAACTTGGTGCGTCATCTTTATTGTTTCACACTCTATAGAACGCTTCTTGGTGACTAAATCCTTCATAAATTTTGCGTACCCAGGCATTTGTTCAAGTGCCTCCACTAAAGGAACATTGATTGTGAGGCTCTTCATCATGTCTATGAATTTCTTGAACTGATTGTCGTTCTTTTGCTTTGCTAACCGCTGAGGATATGGTGGAGGTGGTCTAGGCAAGGGTGCCTTGGCCTTGGGCACCGCCAGCTCGGGTATATCAATAATGTGTTCCCTAGACGGGTCCACGGTATCTTGAGTCTCTACCCCGGCCTCATCATCAATATCAATCCGCACATCATTTGTCACTATTGGTTCAACCACATTGTCAACATTCAAAGGTGCATCATAATCATGCAACTCAATTTCATCATTCACAACTTGATTCTCAACCGAGGCATGCACATCACCGCCTCTTCCACTCCTAGTTGTAGCCGCCATCACATGATTGTTACCCCCCTTCGGGTTCACTACCGTATCACTTGGTAGCGCACCTTCTGGTCGGGTATTTAAAGCTTGAGAAATTTGTCCTATTTGCACCTCTAGGTTCCGGATAGATGTGTTATGCGAATCCAATTGTGCGTCAGAATCTTGGTTCTTTTTCATCATCTGCTCGAACATCATTTCTATCCGTCCCATATCACTTCCAGAAGAACTAGGCCCTTGTGACTGAAAGGGGGGTGGATTGTTTGGTTGTTGGAATATGGGGGGCCTTTGAAAGCCTTGCCCCTACCACCATTATTCCACCCTCCTTGATTGCTATTGTTGTTGTTCCAATTGTTGTTGTTCCTGTTCCAATTGCCTTGGTTATTACCTTGATTACCCCAATTGTTGTTCTGATTGTTATTGTTCCAATTGTTACCACCTTGTTGTTGATTATTGTTATTCCAATTGCCGCCTCCTTGTTGATTGCCCCAATTGCCTTGGGGGCGCCATTGTTGATTCCCTTGATTTCCTCTATTTCCTTGGTAGTTATTGACATATTGGAATTCCTCACTTTGATCATCAAAACAGTCGTTTGAATAACCACCACCATCATTGTTGTTGTCAAACTGCTCACCATTACCTTGAGGTTGTTGTTGCCCTCTTTGCCTCCTTTTTAGCATAGAAACATTCTCCATTGCATTGACTTGGCGCAGGTTTTGTACTTGTTGCAATTGCGCCTTCGCCAACTGATTCATTGTTGTTGTAAGTTCGGCAATAGCTTGGCCATGATCACTCAACTCCTTGTGCAAATGGATGACCGTGGGGTACATTCGCTCGGCTTTGCCATGCCGAAGAGGTGTCAGCCATTTCATCAAGTACGTCACATGCCTCTTGGTAAGAAAGTTTCATAAAGTTCCCACCGGCCAATTGGTTCACAATGCATTCGTGGTGTTGATGTCCCTATAGAAAGTCTGCTGGATCATCGCCTCAGTCATGTCGTTGTTAGGGCACTCCTTCACCATTGTTCTATATCGCTCCCAGATCTCATGCAATGGTTCCGTTGGCATTTGCTTAAAGGCTAGAATCTCGTCCCGAAGATGCCATATGACTTTGAGAAAAGAACTTGGCAATAAATTTGTCCGCCAATTCATCCCATGTGGTGATAGAATGATTTGGTAACCTTTCTAACCAGTCCAACGCTTTGCCCCGAAGAGAAAACGGGAAAAGCCTCAATCTCAACGCATCCTCTGACACGTTTGTTTGTTTGCTGCCCCAGCAAGTATCTACGAACCCCTTCAAGTGCTTGTATGCATTTTGGTCGGAGGCGCCCGTAAAATATCCCCTTTGCTCGAGCAAGGTCAACATGACATTTGTGATTTGAAAGTTCCCCGCCCGGATTCGGGGAGGCACAATTGCACTCGCGTACCCTTGATTAGGAAGAACTCTTGGGACCGCTCTTGGCGGTGGCGGAGGAGGGTCTGGGATAGGATTGTTGTCATTTACATTAGCATTGGCATTTCTACCTCTCCGTGGTACTTGAGGTACCGGAAGCTCATCTTGCTCAACATCTTCAACCTCCTCCCCCGCCAAGGCATTGCCAAGAGGGTCATTTCCGTTTAGAGCCATGTGTACCTGATGGATCAACACAAATAAAGTTAGTAAAAAGAAGGAAAGAGAAGCAAAATACAAAACTAGCTACACAAATAGTCAACACCGTAAGCTACCCGGCAACGGCGCCAAAAAGTGATCCACAGTGAACTCAACCTTAGGAAGAGTGGGCGCTAATACTTTTACCCAATAGTGGTATCGGGGTCAATTTCCACAGGGAGCTAGAGAGGGAGTTGGATATTTGCTTAGCCTAGAAATGCATGTTTGCTTCTAATTGATCTTCTATCATTTTTGGGATTTTATGATTATCAACTATAATTTAACAACTACTAATTATAACTAAATTATGCTAAGATATTAATTCTAGGTTGTATGCAAGATAGAGAAAGACACTAGGGTCGTGGCATTTACCTAGGTGGTCAACTAACGGGTAGAGATTCCTAATACAAGAATGATGATTATGGGGCTTATGCTATAACCGTTGCACGATTGCACTCACTCTCACACCTCTCGGTAGAAAGAGTGATTTTGCCCAATTGACTCTCTCGAGACCAATTGGGTAGGCCAACAAGCCCAAGCAACTTAGGGTTCAAGTTGGGTAATTACTCTCTCGAGGTTTAACCCGTTAATTGGGACTACCATTCTCATGGGTCCATCCCAATTCCTTGTTGGGTTAATTTTGGAGTCGTAGATACTCTTTCTCAAGAAGGGTCAAGACCCACTAAGCTAGACTTAGTGTTTGCAACCACCAAATCCTAGTTAAATCATAAAATTAACCCAAATAGCAAACACCCAACATCATTCAAGCATCAAACAATCACTCTCATTAATTACCCACACTAGGGTTGAGCCACAACCCTAGCTAATGGGTTTAGCTAGACATAATAGCAACAGAAATTGAAGTAGTAGTAGATAAAATCAACATATTAATTAACTATAATGTTAATCTACAAGAATCCACGATAAAACCAGATGAAAATGCCCAAAATAGGCTAAAACTTGAGTCTCACGAGTGCTGCTACTATCTGATATCTAATTCTTGACCTAGAAATAATAAATATTCTATTTATACTAGGCTAGAAAAACTGGACAAAAATACCCCTGCGGGGCTGGCGCGGACCGCGCGGAAATGCAGCGCGGCCGCGTAGGGGTCTTGGACTTTGATCACTCACTTCTGAAGCTGGAGACGCGGACCGCGCAAGAAGGTAGCGCGGTCGCGCAGGCTGATGGGCACGGACCGCGCAACAATGAAGCGCGACCGCGTGGACACAAGCGCTGACCGCGTAGAAAGGAGCGTGGACCGCGCATGGTTACCCTTGAAATGTATACTCTCTGAATCTCCTAGCGCGGCCGCGCAGCAAATCAGTGCGGTCCGCGCTAGGTCCTCTTGTCCCCACTTCAATGATTTTTGACACTTGAGCAGGTTTCACTCCGTTTCGAGCCGATTTTTGACTTTTGTCATCTTGTCGCTCAAACCTGCAATCAAGCGCACTTTGTAAGCATTCTGGGTCTATTTTATGATTATTCATACATAAAGCATAGGCAAGTATGGGCATAAAACGTGTTAAAATCACAGTTATCAGCTGGCTAAGGCCTGAACATCCATCGCCATAGGCCTCTCTGAAGCTGGTAAATATGCCAAACTCCCCAGACTCTCCGCTCGGCGACTCAAGGCATCTGCCACTACATTGGCCTTGCCAGGGTGATACAGAATAGTAACGTCATAATCCTTTAGCAACTCTAACCACCTCCTCTGACGCATATTGAGATCCTTTTGCTTGAGTATATGCTGCAAACTCCGATGATCAGTATAGATCTCACAAGGCACACCATACAAATAATGACGCCAGATCTTCAAGGCATGAACAATTGCAGCTAATTCAAGGTCGTGGACAGGGTAATTCTTTTCATGTATCTTCAACTGTCTGGACGCGTAGGCAATCACCCTACCGTCCTGCATCAACACTGCTCCAAGGCCAACTCTCGAGGCGTCACAATAGACAGTATAAGACCCCGAACCGGTAGGCAACATCAAGATTGGGGCTGTAGTCAAAGCTGTCTTGAGCTTCTGAAACCTCGCCTCACACTCCTCTGTCCACTGAAATGGGGCACCCTTCTGGGTCAATCTAGTCATAGGGGCAGCAATCGATGAAAATCCCTCCACGAAACGACGGTAGTAACCCGCCAAGCCAAGGAAACTGCGAATCTCTGTAGCTGAGGACGGCTTGGGCCAACTCTGCACGACCTCTACCTTCCTCGGATCCACCCGAATACCCTCACTAGAAATCATATGGCCTAAGAATGCCACAGAACTCAGCCAAAACTCACATTTTGAAAACTTTGCATATAACTTTTTCTCCCTCAAGGTCTGTAGCACGGTCCTCAGGTGCTGCTCATGATCTTCCCAACTCCGGGAATACACCAGAATATCATCAATAAAAACAATCACGAACGAGTCAAGATATGGCCTGAACACACTGTGCATCAAATGCATGAAAGCTGCAGGGGCATTGGTCAGCCCAAATGACATGAAAAGGAACTCGTAATGGCCATATCGAGTCCTGAAGGCAGTCTTCGGGATATCTGGCTCCCGAATCTTCAACTGATGGTAACCTGAGCGCAAGTCAATCTTAGAAAACACCTGTGCGCCCTGAAGCTGGTCAAACAGATCATCTATACGAGGCAAAGGATAATGGTTCTTCACTGTAACCTTGTTCAGCTGGCGGTAGTCAATACACATGCGCATAGAACCATCCTTTTTCTTCACAAACAAAATAGGAGCACCCCACGGTGAAACACTGGGTCGAATAAAACCCTTACCAAGCAATTCCTGCAACTGATCCTTCAGCTCCTTCAACTCAGGAGGAGCCATACGATACGGAGGAATGGAAATGGGCTGAGTGCCCGACAACAGATCAATGCCAAAATCAATGTCTCTATCGGGTGGCATGCCCGGAAGGTCAGCTGGAAACACATCGGGATAATCCCGTACCACTGGAACCGAGTCAACAAAAGGGGTATCAACACTGACATCTCTCACATAAGCTAAATACGCGGCACACCCCTTCTCAACCATACGCTGAGCTTTAAGAAAAGAGATAACTCTACTGGGAGTGTGATCTAAAGTACCACTCCACTCAATACGCGGAATACCTGGCATAGCCAGCGTCACGGTCTTGGCGTGACCATCAAGAATAGCAAAATGGGGCAACAACCAGTCCATGCCCAAAATAATACCAAAATCCACCATGCCGAGTAATAATAAGTCTGCCCTGGTCTCAAAACCACGAATAGTAATCAAACATGACCGATCGACGCGGTCCACAATAATAGAATCTCCCACAGGAGTAGAAACATAAACGGGGGCACTCAAAGATCCCGAGGCACACCCAAATGAGGAGCAAAGTAAGAAGACACATAAGAGTAAGTAGAGCCCGGATCGAATAGAACCGATGCCTCTCTGTGACAAACCAGAATAATACCTGTAATGACGGAGTCGGAGGCAACGGCCTCAGTACGAGCAGGAATAGCATAATATCTAGCCCGGCCCCTCTCTCGAGGGCGACCTCTATCTCCCCGACCT